>NC_139919.1:14868742-15091864 GCF_963514095.1 Eutrigla gurnardus | reverse complement strand
CCGTTTAAGTTACATTAATGACCCTTGCAGCTTTGTTCAGATAGGAAAGGAGATTTGAGTCTGCGTGATGTTCTCTGTTTTTCTCACCCGCTGCATCACGGATGGATTTTTAAACGTCGTCCCATTATGGCCTTAACTAATGGCCGTCGTGAGCAACACTCGTAGTCCCATTGTCCCAATAAATCGGCTATAAAATTTCCTTTTTTATCATTTATTTCGAAAATTAGAGTTTATTTTAATGGTCAGCCATTTACAAGAATAGAATAACTAGAAGTTGGGACTCATTTCTTTCTTAATTGCTTACAGGCTGCATGCGAAGTGTTTTTCTGGTAATTCATACAGTTGGCATGAATGATTATTGAAAATGTAAGGAGATGAGCAGCTCTGCTGTATTTACAAGGATTGGATGAGATTCAATGGGCAAATTAAATGAAGCTTTCAAGTCATATTTTTATCAACAGCAAAAGCCAAGAGTAGTCTCCAAAACACAGAGGTACTCGCTTATTGAGATGGGACAGCCTGCTTACTTTTCATATTTCACTACACACTGTTTCTGCCCCGCTGCTCAATTTCAGAGCAGAGCACGCTGCTTTTTAATGCCACACCATGCAATACTGCTGTGGTCTACGACTAGTATGTTTCCTCTCTCATGTGCTGAGGAACCAAAACTGACTTTCCAACAGTCCAGCCATTGTGCTAGCCAGAGAGTATGCCAAGCGCTCAGTACTGTATGCACAGGTATAAATACATTTTATATTGTTATTTAAAATAAATGAGGGAATGAGTTCTGAATATAGTTAGTCCCGACTTTGTCCAGGTAGCCTGGCAAGAAAAGCTTCTTCACACACTCAATCAAAACAAACACACCCACCGGCATCATTATAGCAACAAGCCTCGGCACAGCCTCGCTCCAACCTAAACAACAATTCAACAGACTCCCATTTTTTTTTTTACAAACAAATAAGCCAGAATCCAGTTTAGCACCTTTCATTGTCAGCCTCGGTGAGTTTCACAGTTATGCCTAAACATGCCATGACACAACAAACCGTCTTCTTTCTCACTCCCTCCGCCTTTCATGTGCGTCTACCGCCTGTAGTCTATTCGAAATTAAGTAACCTGTGAGGCATTTTAAACTTAGTCTGGAAGGTGTGTGACAGTGTGTGTGACAGTGTGTGTGTGTGTGTGTGTGTGTGTGTGTGATATAATCCCTTTCATGAGGGTTTGTTCGCACAGAGAGCCATCCTCAGTGCAGGGTCTGGAGGTGTGAGCTGCATGGTTACATCATCGCCAGCTTCTTTTCTTATCCTTCCCCTCCCTCGCCATCTCTCTCCCTCCCTCCAGTTCTTTAGTCCTCTTGTCTATGCACTCTCGCCATTTCTCCCCCATCTTCCTGGCTGCTTTTTCCTCCCCTTCCTCTCTAAACCACCCACTTTTCTGCCCTTTGTGTTACATAAGACAGAGGGATCAGCACACAGATGATTTGTCTTTACAGTTTTTTTCCCCTCACTGTCCCTGCTGCTCGCTCTCCTTTCTCTCATTCAGTCTTTTGTTAACGTCATATTCTTTATTCTCATTCATCGGATACGCCATGCATTAAAAAACTAACAAAGTTAAAGACATAAAATTTCTAAAAATTTAGATAAAATTTGATTCTAATCTCGATCTAGTTGTCTCGTTTACAAACCGCATTGGTACATTTTTTTTCTTGAATATGACAGATAATGACTCAAGAGTCAAGATTACAATGCAGGCAAAATCGAGATAAGTTTCCCAGAAAAGTGGAGTTGTAAATAAAGAACAGACTAAAGAAGAGAAACTGCAACAAAGACGAAAGAAAAAAAAGGAGGGTATCCGTAAAAAAAGAGGAAAGGAAACAAAAAAAACAAGCAAGCAGTGAGACTAAATGAAAAGGTAACTCACAGTCGTTGCTGTTTCTCTCATGGCCAGACGTTCACAATGACTGTTAGTAGCCTGAAACTTCAACATCGAAACATAATCTTTACAGCTCCCCTGCCGAGCTGGAGAATGCACTCTTAAATGGCAACATGAGATACCGATCAAGGGTAATTATTGTGTTTTTGTACATGCCATCATAAAATAACATAATGTTATCAGGCTATTGTACAATTAAATGTTACATATGCCATTCTTTCTGCTGTTGGCCCAGTAGTCACGCTGTGTTGCTTGGCAACAGGGGAAATGCCTTAGAGTTTGTTTAGTCTGCCAGTCACGTTCTGCACGTTCAATGTAGACGTAAGACAACGAACATTATGAAAAATTTATATTTTAACACAGTCAAACAGCTGAGAATGTTTTTGTTTTTTTTTGCATATAGGCTCATTAATTCACATTCACATGCTGATCCTGACACCTTACATGTTACATTTTTATAACTGTGTGTACAGTATGTGTGTGTGTTTGGGGCGGAGGAGAATCTTCTGAAAAGCATTTAGTTGACAGAAGAACTTTTTGTTCAGTAATACTATAATATACACTGTACAACAATAGCTGGAGGAAGTTAATACTTACATGCCTGCAAGTTCTGCCTGACCTTCTGCAGCTATTTAATAGTTCTCACTGGGGTTTGTTTCACTGGAAGAGATTTTTGTTTTGACATAGTATGAGGTCATTTAATCCCAATGTGTCTCCTCTGGTCGTGTAAAATGTATAAACTGGTATGTCTGGAGTCCAAAAAGATACTTTTAGTAGAACTGTGCTCTAATTCTTGCTATCTATTTTGAGCATTTCTTGCATTATTTACTAGTAGAGCCAACTATTGCAATTAATGATTGATGACTTAAAACCCCAATCCAAGATGCTTGAGCAAATCATGCATGAGAACATACAGCCAGTTTGGTTGAATTGCAATCACATCTTACTTGGAGTGATTCAAATGGACGACAGTATTTTGTAAAATTATTCAACCCTTTTCTGGCCTCATGAATTAACCCCTTGTCTTTTTGCAAATTTGTGTTTAAAGGTACAATTTCTCACTCCAGATATTACACGTTTTTCTTCAAAACATAGGATAATAAAGATCTATGTTCCTTACCCTGGAGGCCGGGTTATGTTTTGAAATAGGGAACCATATTTGAGGGATACTGAAACAAATATATAACAACACGTTTCCTGCAATTCAACACCTACAATTTTGGATGAAGTCAAGAAAGAGACACCTGCACTCGTGCTATGAAAACCAAGCATGCATCATGAATGGTGTATTGGCAGAACCTTCCTGAGCGACAGACACAGAGCATGCATGTAACCATAGTAACACTCATTCCGTCAGTAGAGCTGCTGACTGAGATTTACCTGATCCGCATGCATGGCAATGAATTACAATAAAATAGATTTTTGTATATTTCTCACTTTCACCATGATGGTGGCTCCACCTAGTCTGTCCGGCCATACTGTTCAATATATCTATGATCTGTGATCTGTCACACATAGATATAGATCTGGATATAAAAAAAAGCATCTTTTGATGCCGCAACCTTATCAGTGATACATTTGTTTATGCGATAATATCAAGGATTGTTTTGGGAAAACCACCTCCTTATTTGCAGGGTATTTCAGGTTTTAAAAGAAACAAGTTTTGAATTGTATTTATTTGTAAACAGAACGGATCGTGGGGAGTTGGTGTGCAGGCCGCCAGTTGAAATGGCCTGTCATACACAATCATAAGTCATCCCCTGAATCATAGCAATGGCACAACATTTAAACGTATGCTTATGCTATCATGAGGGAGCGGACCATTTTACAGAGTTTGACGGCAAATCGTAATTTTAATCCTTCACTTTTAAAAGAAGGATTTGTGTGTTTCTCTCTGTGTCGACCCAGAAAGAATTTAACCCCTGACCCTGGCAGAGTTAAATGCCAAATTCTGCTGTCTCGGTGCCATGAAAGAGGAAGAAAAAAAGAACAAAAGGAAAAGACAAAGAGGATGTTTGATGTGTTTTGTAACTAGACAATTAATCCAGGAATGCTAGTTTTTACACAAAGAGCCTTACAACAATGTGCTGTCCCTGCTTTGTTCTCAATGCTAATGTTTATTGTACTTGGTTTATATTTGCAGAACGTAAGTTAATAATTGGCTTGAATCGTGCAAACAATAGAAATGCATAAAATGTGTGCCATATCACTATGTCTATATTACCAGATATATACAAGCAGACATTGACACCAGATTTATAAGTGATAGATAGAGGGGATGAAGAAGTTAGAAACAAAAGGTGAGGGGCAATACCTGTTCGTTGATGGAGCTGTAGTCATTGGTGGAGGAGACGTCATCTTCCTCTGAGTCAAACAGGCCCTCTTGGTTGTCCAACAGCTCTGCCAGGACTCTGCTGACAGACTCCTGGTCTCGCAGGTCCTCTCCTTCTGTTGACAGACTGCAAACACGAGAAGAAGAGCACGTTGTGTTGGTTGTACAGTGCTTCCCATGGGTGGTTAAACAATTGCAATAGCTGAACTGCAGGTGAAAGCACAGCAGCCCTTCAAAGGCATCTTACTGGAAGATGTCGGGTCCGAAGACAGCGGCCAGCGTCCCAATGTTCCAGCTGTCCTGCTGAAGCGAAGCCACGCTGGCCAGGAAGCGGCACAGGAAACGCAGCAGGCCGTAGTTCAGATATGGAAGCTGCTGAAGCAGGTACTTCAAGTTTCTACACAGATCCTCTTCATTGCTGTAATCTGGGGATGTTTGAGAGTAGAATAGCATGTATGACTACATGGGGGTATTATAAGCATTTTACAAGCTTCACTGCGGCCACACATATTACATACTTTCACAGGAAAAGCCTGTTTCTAATAATCATCATCATCATCATCATCATCATCTTTAAGACGTACACATGCTCCAACACTCTTATTCATAACTGTATTTGGAGACACTGTGCAGTGAGTTATATTTTATCACGCACTTTTTGTTCCTTTACAGTTGACCTTAAACATTCTCCACTCAAGAAAACATGAAGACAGAGATAAGATTAATGTACAATCCTCTGGGAGAGGTGAAATCAGGTGAAACAGGAGCTGGCAGTGGGGGAGAAATGTAGCATGATGGGAATTGTTTAATTTAGTAGTTTATTATAGTTTAATTAGTAGTTTGAGTAGTTTTAACTTATACTATTCCATGTGTCATGAGGTTACCTGTACCTGCTTTGTAGTGCATTTACAGAGTATGATAGACTGAGAAATCACATGGCATGACATGACATGGAGAGTCCCTGTAACCCCAACACACTGCTATAATCTGCATGACAGCAACAGGAACAACCATCATCATGACAAGGGGATTAGAATAGATTATCTGTGATAGAAACAGAGTACAGGGCAAAGAGGAGGCACAGAAATGGAAACGGTGCAAATGTGGAAGAGGGAGACTTGTGATGATATATTACCCATTAAATGTATTTTACTCCAAGATATGAAGTAAACCTGACTATAAAATGGAAGTTTAAAATTATTTAATTATTATTTAAAAACAACTCCTATGCCTACAAGTGTCACACATTTTTTTTAATCCCTATAACTCACATGATGATTTTTTTCCCAAATTTGCAAAAACGTCTCAATGGAAATAATTAAATAAAGAACACATTTGGTGAATAGTAACATGACCTGCCATTTGAGGGCATTTGACCGTTATTGGTTATTACATTATTTTGAATGTAGAAATGTGCATTATCAGAACTGATTTAAGACAGACAGATCAGACCATTAAGGTACTTGCAGTACATCTCACCTCATAGTGTTCATAACATCGCCTTTTGACAGTTTCTGCTAAATAAATGTAGTGATCTTACTATTGCACTCTCTTCTCAGAGTACTCAGCTCAGATAACCATGGTCTTACATCGCAACAGACATAACACGTAAATAGAAATTCAACTTGTGGCAGAAATGGCAGACAGTAGAGTGTGTTTTATACTTGTTTTTTTGCCATGATATTAAGTAAGCCTACGCACTAGTCAGTACATTAGCAACATTGTCGCACTCCAAAATGGGGACCAGGGAAAAAATATATAGAAAAAAAATAGCAGAAACAACAAATTCTGCAACAAGTCAAAAATCATGTCAAGCTTTAACCTCAAATTAGAGAGAGAGAGAAAAGAAAACATCAGTTGTTGGGTTCAAAGTAGATAAAAAGACAAAGTAGGTGGAGTAAGTGAGTGGAGAAATGGCATGAGAGGTGGGGAAAGCAGTCGCTGACACACACCTTGGTGAAGCTGTAGAATGTGTCCTTGTATCGCCGTTGGGATAACCGGCTCAGGAAGCTCCTGCAGGAAGAGTCGGAGCAAACTGACTGCTGACGCCAGGTCCGCCTCCTTCTCTAGCTCCACCTCCTCACCACTGTCATAACGCTGGCGCAGCCAATCCACGTGCTCTGCGTTGCCATTAACAAGGAAGAGCCCCTCCAGGTCCAGATGACCTGATGATACACGCAGCAATAATCACTTACCTCAAAGACATATATAATTCATACATCTTAATATTTACTGAGCCAACGTCCATGTTAAACCACCTACGCTGCTGCACCAGCCAGGAGAGGGAGGCAGTGCAGTGTTAGAAAGAAAGCTATGAAGAAAGGTGATTTTTGGAACATTTTTTATGCTTCTCGGCTGGTCAGACAATGATTCAAACTAATGGAATTTTTTTTTTTTTAAAGTTATGTCATTCTGCTGCACAACATGCCTCAGTCAAAACCCAAACATGGCTAAAGATTGACATCATTGCTGGTAAGATGGTGTAATCACAGCCCTAGTCCGTTAACAAACCACCTGCATTTATACTTTGTCTAAGCAGAAGGCCTGGTTGGAGCTGAGTTTGGGCATTCATACCAGCCAAAGTCTGTAAAAGTCTGTTGTCTGGTAAAAGTGATTTATCAGTGAGGCATGCCAGCTTGTTGTGTAACTATAATAAGATATATTTTCTATAATAAAATTCAGCTGTAAGAACTGCTTATCTGCGAAGAAATTAAAGTGCATTAAGAAACAAAACACGGACAGGTTATGGGCTTTGCAACGAGTCTGTGATTGTGCTGCATGTATTCATGTGGATGTGCATATGATAAATAGCTGTTTCCGGGTGCAGGGGTCGGATCAAAAAGTGGTAAGCGTTTGGGATTAAGAGGACAAAGCAATTTGCATCACCTGTCAGCATTTGAGCATAACATTTCTTTGTACATTATGTTCTTTTTCCTTGGCATGAGGTACAATGGATGGAGAAAATCTACGACACTGGGAAGTAAAAAGAATGGCTGTCGACTGAGAATGCTGATCGACCCGTTTGGGTATATATTTTCGGATTGGTTCCAGAAGAAAATGGTTGACCGGCGGAGAACAAAGGAGTTTGGTGTGCTTAAAAAAAAAGCAGTTTGTACATAGAGCTGCCTGAACATGTCTAAAGGCATAAGTGGTTATACTTGTTCCCAACAGCCACACGTTATAGAGACGGGCAAAATGTGATGAATTGCACAAACAGGGATAACGAAGCACACTTTTGGACGGTCTTCCAAGGCATTCAAGGTTTTGCAATTGGATGAAGAAAAAAAGAGAACTTTAGAGAGAAGTTCTTTGTGAATGGTGAAACCATGCGAGGGATCTGTATGGATCATTTAATCAAGTCACAGATGCCACAGCTTTGGTCCGACACACCTTTAAGTGCTTTCCATTTCCGATCTTTGTCTTACACCAGATTACCATTTTACTTCATATGTTCAACACCCGGCTCCCACTAAAACCTCAGACATCACACACATCAAATAAGAGAGATTAAAGCCTTTTCGTCGGCTGAATAACTTCTGGGCTGGCAGCACCACTCTAATTAATGCACCAGCACAGGTCTGGGAGGATTAAAGACTTATTACATAACCTCATATGGTCGAGCGGCCCGGGTCACACAAACCACCAACCTGTTTCACTGGTCACTTGAGGGGAATTGAGGTAAAGCTTCATTCCCGTAGTCAAAGACGGACTCACTGACTTGACAGGTTTCAAGACAAAAATGTCTTTTGCGACTGATAGTGTTCACTCCGCAACAGAAGGAAGCCTCTTCTGTTGCTTAACTTGTCTTCTTTACATCCATGTGGAATTTTGCACAGACCATATGATGAGATATCAGGAAGCAAGTCAAACTAATCTGAATGTCTCCAATTTTCCCACCAACCATCCTTAGCACAAAGACGACGGTGTCCCACCACACCGGCAATATGAGTTATGTAACATAAAACTGGTACTGATAGTCTTAAGCAGCCAGCTGCTATTACTAGCCAATTGCAGAAAAATCCTGCCTTTGGCTGGTTAGTTTAAAGACTTAAATTTGGCTGCAGAAGTCACCACGTTTTATTACTGAACCTTCGGAGCAAGACGTCTGCACTGTCAACCTGCTCTTACAATAGACAGTGATATAAGACTGAAGTTCCTGCTCCGCCAGGCTTGATGAGGAATGTTCCTGGGGGGGATGTGGGAAAGGCCCAGGGCCAGGGCTTTGGTGGGTTCCTGTCTTCACTGTGAAGCTCATCTGTTTTCACAAGTGGAGCTCCATTTGCGAGAACTGTTATATAATGAAGAAGGAAGTGGACCGTGGATCTGTGTTGGTGCATTCAGAGTTCATCTTATCACGTAATCTAAATCTCCACTAACGACATATTTTGGTTTATCGTGATGCGAGAGCGGTCAACAGCAGCAGGGTGTGCTTGGGATACTGAAACATTAAAGAAGACAATCAGATGTAACTGGGCACTGAGAAGTATGTACTTGGAAATTATAAGTGGAACATTGAGGGATTTTAGTGGGTATTTGTCTAATTCCTGCTATGATTTCAAATCATACATCATGTGAAATGTAACAGTGGTTCTGAAATTTCAGTCAAATAAGTACGCCTCCACGAAGGTGCAATGTCCTGTCTTATATATAGAACAGAATAGAGACCGGTGAAGCGGCTGTGGCTCAGGGTTTGAGCACATCGTATTTTATTTACGAGGTTGTCTTATGCTTAAAATGGGTTAATTGCAGAGGCTAGCTCTCATTACGTTGTGCTGTGTACAAATTGTTTGTGACAATAAACATTGATAAATAATACATTTAATGTTTTGTTTGAATGAGAGGAATTTTGTATCTAAAATTACCTAAATGTAAATGTATCTCTTCATTCAAAAGTTGCATATGTTCGCTTTGAACAAAAGCTGAAATGAATGAAACATAATCCAGTGTTATGATAATTCATGAACTAAACTGAGTGCAATTACAAGACAATGTAAGCTCTTAATACCTGAAGGGGACATAGGGAAATGGTGTGAAACAAAGATCTGTAGCCCAGGAGCAAAAAGATCGACATTTATTAATGAATATTTATGAATGGCAGGAAAGGTGTGTGTGTGTGTGTGTGTGTGTGTCACTCACCATGCTCCTCGATGTATTCCACGATGTGTTTCACCAGTGCAGGAACCTCATGGCCACTTGTGTGAGTACGCGTCACCTCTTCCAAAGGAACGCCAAAAACACGCGTGGTGCCGGCTGAGCTCCTGAACTCGTTGCCTGGCAACGGAGATACGCTCTTCCTCATGGCCTCCTCCTCCTCACCACAGCCCCGCCAAGACCTCACGTCTTCAGGGGGGAAAAGGAAATCAGAAGGATGGAGATGGGATTTATTTACTCGTCAGACGAGGGCTCACTGCCAAAAAGTGAAGAAATATCACATAGCTAGATAGAGAAATCCAAGGAGATAACATAAAGGATTGCTTTGCTGTTCACAAACACACAAAATGAGCACAGCCCCCTAATGTGGTTTACACATTGTTACATGTTTTTGAGCCTCCCCTCATTTACTTTAGTGTTTTTTATTGTGAATGAAAAAGTATAACAATACAATGTATATCACACAATGTGCATGTAACACTTACAGAATACAAATGAATGAAAAAAAAAAAAAAAAAATCCCTTTTTTTGAGCCTCCCCTCATTTAACAAAGAAGGAAGAGGAGGAGGGGTAAGGGGAGAATGGACAGGATCAATAGACCACTGGCCAGCAAAGGCATTCACACCTGGGGCCTCATTATGGAAAAATATCCGCACTACTTTTCCTATCATAACTAAAGTTTCAAGTCATGGAAACAAATCCCATCTTCCTATCACAGAAGAAATTCCTCAACTCCTAGTTTATCTTTACTAACTAACTAAATAAATAACTTAAGCTCCTGTGTTGAGAAAGCACTGATATGCAACTCGAGATTGACAAGCCAGAATCAACTGAAAGTCACCCTTAGAAAAGAAAAACAAGGGCATTTCTGATCTGCACAACCACTGCCAGAGTTCCATGCCTCCTTGTAGGCCTCCAGAGCCAGAGGAAGCATATCAATGACTATTTAGAATTAATCGTTTTGCCAGTCAATATATACCAATTAAAACATGGTCCAGATAATGTAAAGCATCATCATGCGGTTTGAAAAATTATATATCGGTGTTCATGTTGTTCCATCTTCCCCATCTTCACTGGCATTGCCATACAGACCTAACAACAGTGTGCTGCCATTTTTGGCAGTTATTTTGAATTTAGGACAGTCTATGCCATCGTAACTTGGAATTCCTAACTTCTTTGTTTCTTCCTAATTGTAGTTTCTGTAACAACAAAAGTCCTAAATGTCATCATATACGGAGATAGATAGGATTTCAGATTTAAAGAGTTCCTGTAATGAGACCCCTGGTTGGCTAAGGGGGAGAAAGAACAGCTGGAAGAGGAGAAGAGCAAGAGTACATGTTAATTCTGTGTCTGGGACTGTGGGGGAAGTCTGCTGTCCTATGAGCCGTGTTTCAAACAGTGACATTAGACCAAAAGTGGGTCAAATTACTTCAAAAACAAGCCCCAATGACATGTTTGTATGACATGTTTGGCTGGACAAGATACATTTTACCAAATGAAGGTCCCATGTAACCCTGCATTTGTGGAGCCATAACAGGAAGAGAAGGAGACAGATTTATGGTTTAGGTACAGTAACGGAGTGGTGGCAACGCTCCCAAACAGGGATTATGACGCAGGTGTCCTGTCTATGCTAAATGAATGGGTGGCTATTGTAGCACACCAGGATTTCCTCCCGCAGAAAGTTGTATTGTAACAAATTCCTACAACTACTTGATCTCATGG
Organism: Eutrigla gurnardus; assembly: GCF_963514095.1. NCBI lineage: Eukaryota > Metazoa > Chordata > Actinopteri > Perciformes > Triglidae > Eutrigla > Eutrigla gurnardus. The sequence goes on along the minus strand of NC_139919.1, from coordinate 15,080,727 downwards.
GGATGCTGTTATTATATAAACAGCATTCTGTGTGGGTGAAAGTCTTTTTTATACTTTGTTTGTTACATAATCATCTATTAAAGGTCATTACGTAAATTAAATTCCCATCCCTACAGTATTTGTCATGATGACAGTGTCTTTAGTTCCCATGAAAAGGCGATGCTGTGAATGCCTGAGTCAGACAGTGGGATGGAAATCAATGCAAAGCAACAATAATCTGTTTTAAGATTGACATTGGCGATGGTCAGATGATGAGTAATCTGAATGCAAACAATGGCAAATGGAGTCCAGTCTACTCATCGTGGGAGGAGGAACATCATCAAATGTTTATCAGAAAATGCAACCAGATTCGGTTCCAACTAAACTGACAGTATTTCTAAAATAATATATGAATAATGTAAGATGTCCAAGTCAGTGTACAGGTTGTGCAGACAGGTATTGTTACATGACATTCAGTATGAAGATGTGCTGATGTTCAGTTGTTAAAGGTGTTGCCCTATAACATAAAGTTTTGCGTATTTTTTAATATTTGCACTTGCAAGAATCAATGAGTCAGTTGGTATTTTGTGGTCAAGTTTAGCTTACAGTAAAAAACACAAGTATGATTTTCTGCAAGAGTAGCAAATGTTAATATAAGCCGATGTCAATAACAACAAAATATTTGTAGGTTTTGAAAGCTGAAAATGGACAAAATGAAACATGTGGCTTGTGTTTCTTTGTCATTACACACTATGTCTGTCCCACTGTCAAAGATTGTTTTCTCAAGAAGGAGGGAATTCTATTGGTTTGAAATATAAAAAAGTGGTTACACAGACCAGCAAAGCGGTGAATCCTTGTCTGAGAAAACTATCTGACTGATTGCATCTTGTCACTTTAAAAAAAATAGCAACTAACTCGGTAGTTGTCGAAGGTAAATGAAGGCAATATGGAAATATTTCCAAGACGAAAACGCTCTGAATCGTAACTTCTCTGATTTCAGGCTACAAATATTCATGTATTCATTTCTACACAGCATATAGTGAATTTATTTAAAGTGCATATTGCATAACACACGTTTAATGAATTACTACAGGTGTGTAATTCAACTACCTGCATTAGAGTGTACATATATTCTGCGTTTAGGAGGAGGAACCGATTACGAAGCGACAGCAACTTCTGCTGGGTTGTGGCTGTTGAATCTAGAGTTGGATGTGGTGGAAAGCCTTTAATAATCCACGGACCATTTTAAGTAAAGTGCTCCTTCTGTGTGCATGTGTGTGAGTGTGTATGTGAACTCACCGTGTAGCAGTGAAAGTGTGTCCAATGTCTCCTCCCCTAGCCAGTGAACCACCTAACCATCTATGGCTGCTTCAGGTTGTGGCAGAAGATGAGCCGGTAGTTCCTCATTGACGGACCGCTAATCCCTCTTGCAGGATTCCTTCTAGCTGCACTGAGACCGAGAGAGAAAATGTAGAGAGAGGAGACAGCAAAAAAAAAAAGAAAGGGAGATAATGTCAGAAAATTAAAAGAAAAGAAAGGGTGGAGACAGAGGTGGGGAGAGAGAAAAAGATGGAATCAGTTAAGTAACAATCCCTGGTATGTTTGCAAACATCTAATCAGCTACTTTCTATTGCTATAGCTGTTACATTTGCAGTTCTCAACAACTGTCAAGCAGAGACACAGTATGTTTTTGTGGATAACACAGAGTGTCAAGCATGACTTCTGCTTATTCTGCTTATTCTTCTGGTAAAGTAAATATGTTTTGAAAGCAAAAAACATGTTTATTTTCAACAGACATAATCGGTAATGTGTCATAAATACCTTTACGCTGAGCAGGAATACAAACAAAACCCAAAAATGTATTTACCAAAATAAAATAGGCACTGCCAACATTGACACTGAGCGCAAAATAATAATGTGTGCGTACCATAATGAATTACTTCCATGCCATATCAGCATACCAGCACTTCTTCTGTAAAGCCACCACACACAAACAACTCCATCATGGACTACTGCCAGTTTGAGTAAACAGCCAAATAAAAGGTTACTCCCTGTGAAAACCAACATAGCTCTGACTGCTTAATAATAATGAACAAATGCTTACCAAACCGCATGCAAAATACCTTTTCACAAATTGGACTCAGATGATCAATGCAACACAAACTCGGGGCAAATGATTGCACAAAAATATTAAAGATAATACATCACAGACTAACCGTCATCAAAAGAAAGGGCACAAACCACTTTGATAAATGCAAGTCTTCACACTAAACGTTGTAAAAGAATCAAACCTGAAACCTGGTTGAGGAAAAGACAAAAACAAGGGTCCTCTTTTCTTCTCATTTAGTTTTTGGTAAATGTCTCCCGTTTTCTCCCCCTCCAATCTTTCTCTCCATTTTCTATGCCCTTATTTCCCTTCCCCTACTTTCTTTCTTATCCTACTTTCTCCCTTTTATTTCCCTCCATTCCTTCCTCTCTAATCTCATCTTCCTACCTCGATACTTCAGATGTCAGGTTGTCCAAGAGGCTGCTGGAGGCGAGGACCGAACACAATAATTAAACTGGCACTGGTTAGGCTAGAAAGCTGTGCCAGTGTGTGCTGTCCTGCATGTGAATGGACTGTGACTTTAAATCTGTGTATGTTTGTTGTCTACTAGCTAATTGCTGCCACTTTAGAATTCAGGTGTGTGTGCATGTGTGTCCTAAAGGTGCTGAATTCCAAATTCAGGGTATATTTATGATTGAGGGATTGCCTCTGCATGGCTTTCACCATGAGCCGGTGACTAGCAGCCAATGGGGCTAACAGTACGAACAGTGAGAATAATAGCAAAAGCCCTGACAGTGTTTACCTGAGGGAGGACTGGATGGTGGGAGCCGTGCTTCCGTGACGGCAGTGTGGATGCGGACGCCATTACCAGCGGTAAACAGCGATATGCTCGCAGTGCAGAACGGCTTGGATTACCAACACAAAAAGAGGGAATGGGACTTCATATTTGGTTCAAGGAGACATCACTCCTCCGTATCTTTACATCGCAAACATTTATTTGCTGCTATATGAATGCTCTGAATTTAGAATTTAGCATCATTAAGGTTGCATATGTGAGATGGGATGAAAGGGTCAACGAGTGTTGGTGTGTCCAAGTGTGCATAAAGAGAGAAGCTGTCCGTGTTAACTTAGCTGGTCTATATGGGAGTAAGGGCGTGAGATAAAATATGAAAAAGGGTTCTACTTTTGAGAGTTTTGTGGAATCAGAAAGATGCTGTAAAAAAAGATGCTGAATGTAGAATGGAATAATATATTTACTGGAGATAAAAAATAATACAATTCAAAATTGTTAAAAAACTGAAATAGCATCCACAAAAAAAATAATAAATCAATTAATTAATTGAATGAATGGTCAAACAATCACAGTGTTTATTCCTCTCTTTTGGGGACATTCATCTTTTTGATGCTCAATCCAATTCCATATAATACTATCCAACCCAACCCTCCTTAAAGGAGTTGGACATGTTTACTTGAATTTGTACTGAGCATCTACAGTGCTCAATAAAATAAAAAGACAGGCAGTTTGCATGCAAATCTGAGCACATTTATATTTGTGCGCATTTGTCCAAATGGGTATTTTAATTGGAAGAAATCTTTAAAAAAAAGGATGTTGGCCATCTCTACCAAACAAGTATTGCATCAGCAAACTGAAAATGAACCATGACCTTTAATAAACACACATTCACCGTGTTGAACCTCAAAAGGCTTTTGTGCCCAGTTTCCTTCTGGGACAACTCTTTTGTTCTTGCTTTTCTCCTAGAATACACTCTGTCCTGTTTGTAGCCCTTTCCTTTCTGTCCTTTCATTCATCCTTATGCAGCACGGTACAAAAAACCATCCAGCCTACTAAGGTGTTCAGCTTTACCTCTACCTCAGGAGGAGGAGCAGAGATCTACAGATGGACAGGAACAGGGATTTCATTAACTCAATTATTTTATTCTGTATGAAAATGACAGAATATGAGTCTGAAATGGCTAAATTCTGATACTAAAATTAACTTTTGCGTGAAAACATTTTGTTTAACATCCTTGTCATGATCTTTTAAAGTACACTCCATGTTATGACTGTGTTTGATGGGACACTGATGATTCAGAGTTACAGCTGTTGGTGGATGTCATGATTCTTGTGTATTCAGCTCAGTGGCAGATGCGACTGTGCCAAATGCTCTTTAAAGACGGGTTATGTTTTTATGAAGATCATAAAAGGGGCTGTTTATTTGGAGCTCTTTATGTAATACATTACTTATATGTATAGGACTGAAACCTCACCAGGGTTGGCACTACTATCCATAAACCATTGATCTACACAGAACAAGTACAAATTAAATAAAACACAAATTTGAAAAATTGGGTCTTTCTACACAGGCAGCACTGGGGTGGCTGACAAATAACTTACTGCCTTAAATGGACCTGGTCCTCCCTCCTCCTCATTTTTTCTATCAAACCAAAACCTATTAAGAGTAAGCTTCGGTTTGATTTTGTTTTACCTTTTCCAACGACGACATGAATTTTCCTCTCATGCCATGTTGTCCTTTTAAGGACTACACAGTAAATCCTGTCATTATAATTGTGACGTGTTATGACTGATATGGCCTCTCAATGAACTCTGAATAATGTACAAAGGCATTCAACCTCAAAACTTTTTTTATTTGTTGCTGGCTGAAGAGCTGAACTTCATTTTCAGGTTTTCTTATTACTTAGGCTTATTAACTGGAGGGTTCAGGAGTCTTATATGTTTGCACAAAAAGATTGCGGAGTCCTCTAAAGGCATTCTACAGCCCCTGTTCTTTCCAAAACCAACTGAGCTGGCACTGCCAGGTCCTAAGCCTCTTTAAAAGCTAGAGAAAATCCCACTATTTGAACTGAAATTCTTTAATCGGGTCAGGGCCCTTACTAGTGAAACCAAAAAAGGTACCAAAAATCAGCGCGTTGTTCTCAGTTAACTGAAAACCATAACAACTGCATACTGTTGTATTTTGTATAATGATTATTATGCCCATGCCCAATAATTTGGGGCTTACAGTATAGTATAGTGCATACATCCTTAAAGCAGCGGGTGGTCCGGGTACAGATGAGGACAGTGACACTGAGAGATTAGAGAACTCAATGTTCCCAAACCAGCCATGAAAACTGAACCTAAAACGGTCTGTGTAGTGAGGATTTGGTCAGTAATGGAACAGTCTAGAATGCTCCTGTGTGTTTCTTTCCGTCTGTCTCTGTGCCTTAATCCCAAGATATCATGCTTGACAACCTCCTGCGCAACAATGAGACACATTGTTAGAAGGGAAACAGAAAGTTAAGGCGGTGCACCACGAGAGAAAGAAAAAGTAAGTGAGTTGTACCGCTTCGACAATTTTTATGTTTAATTACTACAAGAGCACAAAATTGTTTAAGAGAACAAAGTTTTTCAAAGATTTAGCCTCTTAATTTTGCTCACAAGATTGATGCATTTAGCTTTAAAATGTACAACATTTTCTCCCAGGGGTGTGTCTCATTTAGTATCATAGGATCCTGTGGGAAACACTGCTGCACTACATCTTTATATAGCTAACAGCTGTTTGCTGCTATATCAATGCTTTAAATACTGTGCATTGCTCCTTCAATTGACCTAATATTAAATGCACAGCAGCAGAATCAGTAGACAAAACATATATTTATTGAAACCATGATAACCAGAAAAGTGGTGCAAAAAGAATATAAAAGCATACCCTGATGTCAACTGAAAGATCACCTTCCTGATAGGTTTAATATTAATTATTGAAATAAATGTTGCAGATGTAAGCAAACCCGGTGCCTCAAGAAATGGAAGAATACATTTATATTTCATACAGGCACTTTTATATGCACCACATGAGAACAAAAACCCTGATGATTCATTTGTGATCTGCCAAATAGCCTCAGTATCATCACAACAAAGAGCACGACCAAAAAAAAAGATTAAATATTCACAAGAGGTTCTGAATACATCAGCAAATTTCCCCCAACTTGCATCATGTTGTGAAATCTCAAAAATAAACGAGATCAAAGCAGTTCAACTCTGCCGAGTTCATCATCACTGGCCACACTGTCACGGCCAACCAAAATCAAGAAGTGGAAAGTGAGAGAGAGAAAGGTCGGACAGCAGGAATCCTCTTCAGAAGTTAAGTTTGATCACATAACTATGTCAAAGCCTGCAATCCCCCTGGGGTTAAACCAAAAAATCAAAGTTTCTATTCTACAAATTAAAACCCCAAATGAAAAGACAAAATATTATTTGCTCACAAACAGACTAGTGAGACCAAGCCTGACTTTAATCTTAAAACTAGCAGCAAAAAACCTCTGAGCCACAGCGATGAACCCACTGACCTCTGCTCTCTGGCCTGAATCTCCACAAAAACAACCAGGGATAGAACAAATGTCTGGGATTTTTTTTTGTCTACTGTGTAGGGTTATTGGGTCCATTATTCACACACACATCCTGTGACCCTGAGACAACGCATTACTTCCTCGTTCCATCCAAACCATGACACACCTTAAAAAAACAAACACATTGTGTGGAGGTGTGAGTGTGGATTATATATGCATTAGAGACAAGCTGCTCGCTGATCGAACACATGATTGAGATTAGCATCTGCGTTGTCACACATGGAATGAAAACAACACGGCACACTGTGTCCCAAATATAAACCTGCCAAGAGAAACAAGAGTACTTGATAAATAATAAAAAAAATTACACACACACATATCAGCGAAAACAAGTTCAAACTGCCTCTCGACATCGACTGCAGAAACATTGCATGTACGGAATCTCATCTGTCGAGTAGCCCAGAATTACCACCATCTCGGATGATGAGGAGCTCAAAAGGTCTGAAAAATGCTAACTGTTGGAGAGAGAAAACATTTTCACTGAATGGAAGAATTGCATGTTGTATGTATATTATAGCATATTTCATTGAGATATTGAGGAAACACTTTAAAAACAAAAAAGTGACAAAAGCATACATACTCCTCATAATGTGTCACCTTATGAGAATGATCCAGGATGTCTAACTGCTTAACTGCACGAAGCTGAGTAACAGGAAGTCTATAAATAAACTGCTTAATATGAAGCGAGAGTTTTACGTTTATCTGATTGGCTCAAGTGTTGTAAGCAGCACACCCATAGCACACTACTGTATCACTCTACTGTATACAAAACACTTACAGATGGGGGTTCAAAGAATAAAACACTTGCAAAAGACAGTGGTTTGAATGTAGAAATATGTGGGAAACTGAATTCCTATTAGAACCCACAAACCCACAAAACACACAAAACACACACACACACACACACACACACACACAGAAACCCACCCACACACACACACACACACACACACACACACACACACACACACACACACACACACACACACACACACACACACACCCACCTATTAAGCCCTCGGGTTAACCTAAAACCTGCTTGCACACATTTTAGGGCACACTCACACCAGGGCCAGTTGATCCGTACTGTGCGGAAGCCGACTACAACTTTACTGACAAGTCGTGTCTAAAATTTCGACACTCAACATCTGCATCAGAGCATGTGAGCAGATAAGAATGAGTGGGGAGGACTCAGAACCTAATTTGCTGTATCCTTTTATTTGTGTCTTATGATTCTTCATCGGATCTTCTATATGCATGTATAATGTAGATTAATCTGCAAAAATATGCACGTCAGCATTCAGATGACAGTGTTATTCATGCTCTGAAGCTTTTGCTCAGTGATTCTCCACACATGCTTTTTCTCCAATACCCCAAATCTTTGGGATCCTTGTAGCATAATAATAATGTAATTATTATATTATATTACCTATAATGAGCCTATAATATATTACCTATAATGAGCCTATAATATTGGATATATAAATCCAATAATGTAATAACTTCACCAATAATGTAATAAAATAACTGACTGACATTGTAATAACATTTCCCCGATAATGTAATAACTTATCACAGGAACATGCAAAATGACCATGTCAATTGTCATGAAGTTCTGTCATTTTTATGTTTATTTAATCTTTATTTATACAAGTGAATCATGAATTATGACAGTATGTCACTTGACATAGACAAAGATGTCAATTTGACATTGAAAGTGATATAACAACCATTTATGAGTGGATGTATAGGCCTATGTTGTAGGTGTTATGAATGCTTATGTATACTCTCTTCAAATGAAGTGTAACTGAAAGCTGTTTTGTTGGTTTGTGGTTGTTTTCATGAGGTAGTGAATTGTTCATTTTTTGATTTGTTACTTGATTGTTGACTGCTTCCTCATAGGATCACATGAGAGAAATCACATGAGGTGGTGCGTTGCTCCCTCTGGCACGATAATCTTAATGATTTCCTGTAGTGTGTGATGCTTCGTTATTTTAAAATCTGGCAGCATGTGCATGTGTGAGATTAGAGAGAAACATATCTGAATATGAAGTTTCTCCTTATGTGTGTGTTGCAAACTGATTTCCAAATGGGTTAGGTTTTTTTAAACTGCTGTAATCTGAGCCCATTTTAACCCAAACCAAAAGGCATGACATGAGCCTGAATTCAAGAACTCTTCTAATGAATTTCAAAGCATGTGACAACTCTTAATCTGAGCTAATCTACCACTTTGTCTGGCTGTCAACACTTATCTGTCAATCTACATTCCACCCAGACGTTTTTGCTGATGTTTTTTTTTTACTGAAAGTGTTTTGGCCTTCAAGATCCTCATCATGAAAACAACAATGTGAACAAAATTAAGCAAACTACATATGTGAAACACAAATGTGCATTTTGCACACTATCCTCATTTTTCTGTCAGTTTTCTTACCATGCAATGCTGCTCTCCATCCACAGCATAGCATGAGAAGGAGAATGTCTCATGCAATAACATTACAAATGAAGGGAATAAATAAAGTGATTTGAGGAAACCATTGAAATACACTTTCACACTCACTCACAACAGCTACTTATTATTCCAGTTATATTAAAGCAGGATTAGGATTTTACTTTTGGATGGGTAGGATATAGTGGGTCAGCATTTGCTTTAAAAGCGGTTTTTAAATCATGGTTCTGTTTCTGACAGGCAGATACCAGCAGGTCAAGTCAGGCTGGGGGCCGTGGATGCAGATGAATGAAAGGAAAAAATAAGGTAGAGGCAGCGTTATGGAGAATAAAAGTACATCAGAAAGAGAATGGCAGGGGAAGATTAGAGGATCGCAAGCAGCGGGGAGAAAGGAAGTGACAGGAAGAAAAAGATTAAGTGAGGTAAAGAGAGACGGAGTGAAATAAAATAGAGGCAGTGAAGCTGGTATTTGCCCTTGAATCAGTAGCAGCAGCACACCGCCCTAGCCTAGTTTAGCTGCTCCTCCTAGGCAAGCCCTGTCAGTGATAAATTAATCAGCACATGTCTTTGGGGGACACAGGCTTTTTCAGGCCTTATTATCTCTTACTCCGACCAAACTAGCAGAATGTTGCGGTTATTGAATTTGAAGCTGTTGGGAACGTCAATCAAAAATAATGATCCTTTTTAAATTATTATTTATTTTCATATTAAAGTCTTTACGGATTGCAGTTTTGAATTTTCAGCAATGGCATTTTCTTTGATGCCTGAGGGTCTGATGAATATGTCTGCCCTTGGGTCATCTTATTCCATGTATATTCCAGCCTCCCATATTTGAAAATGTGATGATTTGCAGAAAGAAGAACTGCAATCTTTTAAATTATGATATTGAGGGATCAATACGTTTTTAAGGCATTTTTTCAAGCTAAAATGTAAAATAATCTGTTTTCTGGTTCTCAAAACCTGTTTTCCATGACATTCCATAAAATCAATCTGAAGACTTTTTATTTTTACTTTTATTTTGGTTGTACTTTTTTCAGTGTTTTCTGATATTTTATAGAGCAATCAATTCATTATTTTATCCAGAAAATAATCTGCACACTTGTTGATCAAAATAATCATTAGTTGTAGTTGTAGTTTTAACGTTTACTGTATTCATCTTGAAAAAGACGCCTCCACTTTGATATCAACATAACGCTTCCTATGTATACAGTGTAGATTCGCCGCAGTGCAACCAGAGTCACCTGCAGCTAGGGGTTAATAGCCACTGTGCACTTCCACTGTCAGGGTTAAGTGCCCTGTTTAATAACGTTTGCCACGGAGGGGGGGATTCTCTGAACTGGTGATCCACAAATCTCAGGACACACACTCCAGGTTATGATGGATTAATGTAAGACCGACATGCCATACCAGTTTTCTAAAGGGGAAGCAGAAAACATAAGATCCATTCTCTGCTGGCCTGTGGGGCTGTGACATTGCAAAAAGCTTGAACGCCTCCAGTGGGAACAAGTGCAGCTCTGTGTCTGTGGGAGTAGAGCATTTTGGTTGGGACATTTGCATGAAGTTTGCTTTGTTGTAATCTGAGAGAAAAGTCGTTAAGGTTCTTCTACTTTCGTGTGTTTTTCTACTCGACTCTTTCAAACTATCCAACCTTTTTTCCTGAATACCAAAAGATAAGTTTAGACTGCCGCTCCTTACATAAACCCCCATATGAATTGTCTGTTTGCACAATTTGCCAAAGAGGTCTATTTTTAAATGGCGTTAGGTAATCTAACCTTTTGTGTGAATTCCATTCATTAGCTATGTTGATGTGCAACACAACACAACATCTAAGACATAAGGGATTTTATCATGAGTGTCGCTCTTGAATCTTTTATAAGACATTTTTCCCTAGTGCTTGCACTGATTTCCCAAATCAAAAAGTACCATTGTATTTGTGAGTTTCCAACATAAACCTGTGTCAAATGAAAACAGATCCAAACAGATTGAGCATGGGTATTTAGGACTATAAATAGGGGCGGCAACCATTAAAGTTTCGTTCCACCCTTGTGTTGCGACACAACAGGAACAACATCTTTCTGCTTGCCAGCCATCTGCTGATTAAAATTAAAAGGGTTAGATTTAAGTTTGTTATACTTTTTAGAAACGTTTCAACTAAATGATCGCAATAATCGGTCAAAATTCTTGATGATTGAAATCCCTAAAAACGATATACATTGAAATGTGTTTCTGCTTACAATCAAGTATCACTATCACTAATCACTCACTATCATCATTTAGTTTGACAAATATGTACAATCTCATGGTATATAAATCTTAATATCACCCAATCCTAGCATAAATGTATTCTTTAAAAAAAAAAAATTGTCCTGTTGCATTTGCAATAACTGGATTTATTCTAAACTTCCTTTTGGTATTTCAGTCCGGCTCTGTGATGCAAATCTTGCCAATAAATAAAAGCAACATTTGGTTATCAGTATGGACATTTTAATCTGTATTCTTATGTAGGGATGAAACATTGTGGTCAGCTGAGGATTTGATTCAAATCACAAAATAGGGGTCATGACACTTTGAGGTTTGACTATAGCTAATCTTGATTTCTCCTTCGCCATAAAACGTGTGCAAAATGTTTCACTGTGATTTACAACACAGCACCACGATTCAGAGCCGGAGCAGAGCGTGCCAGAGTCACTGGGCCCAGCCTCAGCTGAGACAATGACAGTGAGCTTTATTGATTTAGTATTGATCTATATCACCTCTCTCTCTCTTGCTCTGTCTCACACTGATGGAAATTTCCAGACCACTGCTCACCAAAATACCAGCCAGTATGCTTCTGCCTTTGTTGCATAAAAAAAAAAAAGATCCCTCTCCATCTGTTGCCTTTATACTCCGTACACGCCTGACAACTCTATGAAAGCAGTGACAGTGCAATGAGGAAGTGAGACTACGGCGAATCAATGAAGAAATCCCAAGCCTGTTGTTAAATACTGTTGAATAAACCGTCTTTGCTCTATTATACTCGAGATTAAATGAGACTCAATTATCGCAGAACAAATACCTTACACAGGACAGTACTAGTCATGTCATTTCCATCTGTGCCTGTGTGTAAACAATAGATCAAAACACCAGCTGTGAGAGGATGCTGACAAATGAGCTGACAGAGGAGCATGCAAACAGTGACCAGGGAGACTGACAGTGCAGCTCCAAGGACCGTCTCACACAGCATACATGATGTGACAAATTACTGAGGTTCATTGTAGGCTTTTAAAATACATACAAATGAGTCTCCTCCAGTTGTATATTTCTGTAAATGATATTTGTAATGCTCGTTTAATAGAAACATGAAAAAAAAAATAGAAACCTGTTTTTCACGACTCTGATTATTAGCCTTTAGGTGGGTGCTTTAAGGACAAAGAATCACAGCTGTGCTGTGTTCATTCAAAACTAGGACGGACAAACGAGCAAGAGATCAATAAGCTGATTTGCAATTCAGACACTGCTCTGGGGCCAAAAGTCAAATGCTTATTTTCCACATGCACCTTAAACTTTAAGAGCTCTAGAGAGTATCTGAGTCCAGGTCACATGAAGAACTCACAGCTGAGGTGATTTGCTGTTTAGGATGCCCTAGTTACACTTCCTCCTCTGTCTCACTACAGAAACACTATTACAGATGGGGGAGTTCACAATAGGAAACAAGCTTGCAAATAAACGAAGTGAAAGAATTAAGGATTTTTATTATTAACAAATCTGACAAAATTTACAACTTGACACTTTTTATCCAAGTGTTGCCATTTGTGGTTAGACTAACAATAAACCTAATTAATCTGGAGGGGTGGTGATCTCTATTTATTTGGTGCAAGCATCGACCAGCAGAGGCTCTATTGAAACTGAAGGAATTATTATTCTCTCAGATTAATTTCTTTTTTGATGGATTTAATGTGCTCAAAAAGCTGTGGGGTCTCATGTTCGTGGGTTTTTTGTTAGAACTGTAATGGTATTATTAAGTACTTTGAGAGGAAACATATTGTGATAATATGATAATATATCAATATCAGAAAGATATCCTTCAACTCCTACAAGACATGAACTAGGCGGTACTCATCTTACTCAGCCACAAAGCTCCTAATTTTCTGATACAAGTATTTTCAACATCTTCTTCCTCAAGTATCATTAATCACTAAATTGAGACAAAATATTCAAATCTTGCTACAGATAAGACTAACATGTAAGCTAGAAAATGTACTCGAGATAATTCGCTCCAAACGTGTGAATGTGAAGAGCCCTTGTTTCAAAAATTCGGTTTGACCCAAAAGCCAGAGAATGCTACAAGAAAGGCGCTACTTTATTTCAATGTGATTTTTAGACTCAAGACTCGTCTCTTCTAACCAATGCATCGATTGGGGCATCTTTGGTAAATTAATTTGTCATACATACACTTGTGTTTCAGTTATTCTAAGACAAAGTTTTCATCCTGTCACGCTGTTACTCCTGCACTACTTTGTATGCAATGAGCTAAAACAGAAAGTGGGGGGATTTGACTGACAAAATGCAAAATCGACAAGGGGGCCTTCTCAACAGACGACTCAAATCTTGGATGTTTAGGGGGCAGTCCCGGGTCTAACATGACCCAAATGGCTCCAAAACAGTGTTGGCTGCTTTTGCTCGCCAGATCTGCTGCCAGAAAACGGACCGTCTTACTTCACTCTTCAACCCTAGCCAAGCAGCACTGTACTGCCAAGTCCACGCCAAGAAAGCTCAATTCTGAGGTTACGGTGGAAATAATCTATTAGCTCATGTATTTGGAGAGTATCAGTAAACCTAAATAGGTGAGCATGTATGACTCAGTATCGAGATAATGGTATCTGGCTGGCTGGTAGATGGATTTTAATTGAGCCAGGAAATTCAATCTTTACACGTAGCTTTGGCCATTAATCATTCAAAATACTTGATTAACTTTGAGCAAAAAACATTTGATTGTTACACATTCTCAAAGAGAGTGTCTCAGTGTTTTTAAACTAAAAAGTTGATTTTGTAAATTAAAAAAATATGAACTGACATGATGATGTAAGTCATCTAAAAACAATATAAAAGGTATATTTTTGAGTTCTGGTACCTTGTGATTGGGTATTTGTCATTTAATAGGATCAATGGGCAGAGAGATATTTGGTACTTCAATCATGATTTAGTTTTAAATATTTTATTGGAAAATCAACAGACTTATCTAATGCAAAGGTCCACCAATGGGAAGGACAGCAAAGGTTACAGATATAGGCTGTGACGTTTGTTATCCTGTACTTCCAGTCATGTGACTTTCATCTTGTGGCTTGACGCATTCAGCAGATGCTGTACAGTCAGAGCACTGCCCTTAAACGTCACGCCCAGATTACTTCAACCAAACCAGCCGCTCGGCACAGGATTTCTCCATCTGCCTCAAGCCATGAGGCCTTCTGCTTCCCAAGAAAAGTGTCAAATTATAAAACAACTTGCGAGCATGATAAAGATGATGCACTTCTGTGTGATATCTAGAGCAAAATTAAGAGCTTGTCACATCCCTCGTCATCACCGAGTGGCATCCTTCTGGCAAAGAGGACAGGAATATAATTATGGATAAAATAAACAGATGGCGATGTCTGTTTTGGGTAATCCAGTGAATTAAATACCTGACAAATCAAGGAATTTTCTTAAATCATTGCCAAATCCCGTAAATCCAATATTTCCCCAAAGCGGCCTTGCTCAGTGATTCGCAACATTGCCTGCAACCACCTGATACAACCAGACATAATAAAGCAACATCTTCCTCAAAAAGATACAACATGGCAACATCTCTAAAAACCTCTCTATCATATTGACTTACCCTCATCCGGCTCAGCAACAACAAATATGAGTCAACTAAATATTCAAAACTGATAATTAGTTTCTCAATTGACTGATTGATTGATTGATTGATTGATTGATTGATTGATTGATTAATTGATTGATCGATTGATCGATTGACTGATTCAATGCTGAGTGAGACATTTCAGAAAACGGAGTACAAAACATGCACAACACTTTCCATAAGCCCAGGTTGACTTTCTTTAAATTGATTATTTTGTAAAAAAAAAAAACAACAACATTCAGTTCAATATCCATCCATCCATCCATCCATTGTCTACCGCTTATCCTGTATTCAGGGTCGTGGGGGGGCTGGAGCCGATCCCAGCTGTCATTGGGCGAAGGCAGGGTACACCCTGGACAGGACGCCAGTCTATCACAGGGCTGACATGTAGAGACAAACAATCATTCACGCTTTCAGTTCAATATCAAAACCTGAAAATACTCACTCTTGAAAATCTTTAACCAGTGAATGATTGCCATTTTCCTTTAAAAGAAATATGACTTAACCGAGGCGATTATCAAAGTAGTTTTCAATTAGGCCTAATTTCTGTTGAACAAAATAATTACCAAATAAATTGAGTGATTGCACTCTCATGACAAATCCTGTAAATAGAAAATTGTGGATGTATATTTTGCATGTTTATTAAACCAAGGGAAGATCAGACATCTACTTTCTGGTTTTAGGTCTTGGGAAACTGTATCCCCCTGTCGTTTTCAAATTGTTGCCTTACAATCCATCATGCAAGTCAAAGGTGTTTGTGGAAGTGTCAGCAAGTCACGTTATTATTTTCCAAAGTTCTGCAGCAAAGCAAATAATATATGATTTGACTATGTGTAAATTAACATGCACCTGAAAGATGGATTACAGTAGGGTTCTTTTCAGTACAGTTATAGTCCAAGATCTGGAAGTAAAACACTCTTGTGGGCCTGATATTCGTGGGGAAAGATATCAACACATGAATAAAATATTTTTCTTCCTGTAGAAGCCTTTGTTATTTCAGCTGCCTAATGGACTATCTCCATTTACACAATCTTTGTGCCAGGTCAGTGCCACACAGCGGGAAAATGCCTTCGGCCCATTTTACCTTGATGTATACCAAAACATAACGCTCCAAGCCTTCCTATTATATAATGAGAAATTTGTCTTTGTAGTTTAAATGATTGTATTTCTGCCTAATTACACTGCTTTAATTAGTCCTTGAAATTGCATTCAGCTTATAGTTTTGCTTATTGCATCCTCTGCAAAAGAGCAACAGTTAAACATTTAACCACCAATGCAAATTACATTTTAACCAGTAGAGAGTGAAGTGATGGAACACATTTTCATCAGGTATGAACACGTATGCAGATGGATTAAATCTGGTGAATTACTGGCAAATGCGGGTCCAGCTTTGGAGAGATTTGGACCACATTCGGTTTAGCTTGGCCCCCGTCCACAGAGTCTAAAACAACCACTCACTGACCTGGCAACAACAATCCCACACTGCAGGCAGCTGTGTGCTCATGACACTGCTGTGACTGCTGTGTGTGCGCATGTTTTCCTTCCATATAAAAACTATGGGTCGCCTTATCTCACACGGCAGGAGGCTGGAGAGTTTTGACACCGCTGGTATGTGCATACGTGAGGTCCTTCACGTAAAAGGCTACAAGCTCAACTAAGGTACACTTATTGAGGATGTATATTCGTCATAGCAATGCCTTGTGTGGATTTCCAGGACAATATATACTGAAGACTGCATTTGTTTAACTGATTGTGTTACATCAATCCACAGTTTATTACAGCAGCTGACTCAACAACAGTTTTTGCAAACATTTTTCCAACATCAGCATCACTACAAAAGTTGACCTTTACTCTAGTCTGTAGACATATCTGCTGTCCCTGACACAATAACCCAGTTGTTATGCTAACACGTTAAACTTTACCAAGCTATAGGACAGCTTTTGCATAAGCGCCTCAGATAAGACCGTGGATCATGTGTAAGCCGCAAAGTAGCTAAAGGGTGAATTCAAGCTGTTTGGGTTTGTTGCTGATACTGACCTCACCCCAAAAAAAAACATCAATATGGACCAACTGGCCTCTGACTTTCAATCTTAAATGTATTTCCTGGTACTGCAGTATTACTTCTTTATATTAAGTAAATAAAACTCCCACCTGTATATGCTAACAGTACATTAGTAGACTGTCAAAGCGTCACATAGAAGCATTATCTAAAAAAGGCGTAGTGTAGAAGCATCAGATGCTGCTGTAGCACTAAAACCCAGCCAGGACAGCTATTTATAGTACATTAATAACTTCCTTTATGTCATGCAGTGTTCTCAAATTGTTTTTTACTTTTGACTTTCATTTATAGTGCTGCCTTGGTTTTCCTTATGTTTTCTACAACTTTGTGGAACTTTAAATATTATTTATTTATTACATGTCATGTTTCAATCAGTTTGCAACAAGCAATATAAATAAAAAATAGAGTTGCAATAATCATAATGTGGTGTTGACCACAAGTATAATTATAATTATTAGTTATCGTTTTCATTATTATCTCTTAGATTAAATGATTAATCATTAAATCTAAGAAATGTTAAGAAGCATGAATAATAAACAGGGGAAATCATTTCCCATGTCTTTTTATAGCTTGTTTTGTCCAATGAACAGCCAGAAAATGTCAATTTACAATAGCATAACAAAAAACAGCAAAGCCTCACAAATAAAAGGCTAGAACTTGGAAGTGTTTTTAAATAATTAGTCTGCTATATCAAAAGAGTTGGAGATGAATGAATTATGCCTATAGGACACTGGAGCCCAATCCTGTCATAATTCAGAGCAATGGCCGGGTGCGATTATGTAATGTGCAAAGGGTTTCAGAGAGCCCAGAAATGAAAGTCAGATCCTGAAAATGAATTATTACACGTACAAATCTATTCACCATAATAAAAAAAAACCCGCAGACCCAATAGATTATTGGCAAACGCTGTGCCATAAAACACCAGAACATTCCTGCACAGACAGTTTAATACGCCGTTTAGGCGGACTGCTGGAGGATCCGTGTAAATGATGGAGCTTTCCAGAAACAGCTTGAACAGAAAATGAAACTCCCGGCTACTGTTCAACAGAACTTCACAGCCCCGAAACCACAGCACGGATACGTTTCTGGAAACGGCCGGCCGTTATAACGTTAACCGTCACAACCAGGTGACTCTCAATTGCCCGTTGCATCTCACATTCCTGATGCAGAAGACACAAATCTACTGTATTCAACTGTGCGGTGACATGTATGAAAAGCCGAAACCAAAAATACATTATTATTATCTGCTGGTGGCGCTTTTAGACCCTCAAATATTTAATTATTCGTGCCGCCCCCCCCTACCCGAGTTAGCTCGCCGTGCCTGCGGAGGAGCCACAGATGTGATGGAACTGCCTCCGTCGCTAGCCGTTAGCCGCTAGCTCACAATGAACACACACATTATGAAGCAATAAACGGCTTTAACACACGCTGTGCATTTCAACATTAGCCTCCAAATAACGACACGACTGCGGCAGACGCGTCCACAGACCACACGTAAGCCCCACTCGCACTAAACAGATTACACAAAGCGTCGGACACCGTTAGCTTTAGCTGGTTAGCATGTAGCTACCAAGATGCTGAACCCAGGAGAAGCGCTGTTAGCAAAGCGAGCTAACCCGTCGCTCGGAGGGGAGGGGGTACCTTACCAGGTCAAAACAAACAGGAACACGGAGCAAGATGCATTAATTTCTTCTTCGGTTTCTGGAGCCGTCGTCGGGAGAGATGGCAACTTTGATGGGATCAAAGTAGTAGATGCAGAAATATCGTCGGGAACATAGCAAAGACACTCGAAAATAGTGTGGTTCCTGTTTTTTTTTCTTTTGCTCGGACTAGCTCGGATGCCCGTCCGCAGGTCGTTGCTTAGCGAGTCTCTCTCTCACACACACATACACACCCTCAAGGGACGAACCTGCCAAATACTAACCCCGCCTCTCTCACTCTGAACACAGCGGGAGACAGCTGCCAAATACTGACCCCGCCTCGCAGACGGCAGACAGGCAGGGACAGCGAACTAACGCTGATCGTTCTTCCTTTTCACGTTTCTGTGATTGTGTCTCCAAGTACATATACTTAGTTGAATACAAAATATATACAACTAATACGTTATGTATTATTGAGGTAAAGTGGCAGTATTGTAAAAATAAATAAATACATAAATAATCTCAATAATATACATGATTCTGTAATGAGCAGACCTTTTGTACTTTGAATGCAAGGGTTTTACTTGTAACAGAGTATTTGGACACTGTGATACTGCTACTTTTACTTCAGTTAAGGATCTGCATACTTCTACCAGTGTTCATACCTCCTCAGTTTTTGCACCCATGCATTGTTTTGTTTTAATTTAGTCTTGACTGATTATGTGTAAGCAGTGACGTTTTTAGGGCCCTCCCAAATAATTTTGCTTTTTTTTAGTCTTTATTTTCAGAATAATCTCATACTGTTGAAGGGGTATACATCGACTTTTAGGATTATAGCATCATAGTCTGTAGAAAGAATATACTTTCAAAAGAAGCATTTTGTAAAAACTATTTGTCTTTTTTTTTGCAGACACTGTATCCTCATTTTGCTGGAATAAATACAGAATAAATACATCCAAAATACAGTTAAAATGCAGCTTTAATATTAGTACATATACCCTACTTTTGATGCATATAAATCACATTTATTACATTTACTAGTATTTCAATATTCAGATTTTGTGCAACATTTTTAACACTTTGAGTCGAGCATCACGCTAAATAATTTAGTCTGGAGAAGAAGAAAAAAAACCCTGCAGATGGAACTCGACGACTGAAGCCAAGACTGAGAGAAACTGAGACCAGAGTCTCAGTTCATCCTCTGAGAAGAAACAGCCTCAGAAACACACTGCACATGTGAATATGTCAAGAACATTTAAAATTCTAATAAAACTGTTCATTTACATCAATAATATGCAGTAGTCTTGTGTAAACATACATAAACCAATGAAGCAAAGTAGACACACCCGGTTGGTATTCTGGAAGTTACATACCACCCTTTGACATACAGTACACATAGGACACACAATAGGACATTATCGCGAGCCCTGCTGTGTTTTAGGCCTAAAAGACGGGTGCCAAATAAAAGTCAGTCTTAGTAAACAGTCGCTCCACCATGATCACAGATTTTCTTTGTTCTCCAAAGCTCTAAATCTCTCAACATAATGTTTAAAAATTGTACATTTAAAATAAATTTTGAGCGGCCCTAGCCAATTTAGGATATTAAACCACATACCTGCAACACATGGGCAAAAGAAAAACAAATGCAACTGTTCTTCATCATTGCAGAATCTACAAAATGATGGCTATTCATAGTTCAACATGTTTTTAGTAGCAGTAATCTTGATCTCTTAATTTGGAAGATTCTGGAACAGGAAAAACATGCTTCGACAGTATTTAAATATTAAAAACATTTCCCCTGAAGGAGCAAACTGTATGAGGGAAAGCGGTAAGACCTCAGCACTATAAACTGATGAAAACATATTTTATTTATCTTGGTTTTGGGTAGCCATTTCTGACACCCTGTAACAGGTGCACACACAGGTGAATTATGAGATAATGGGTCCCTGGGCACAGAAGCCTTCCCTGTAAAGCTCAGCACAGGATTTACAGCACAGGTAGGCTCAATTAGCCATCTCAGAAAAACAGCACACAGAGAAAATACATCATCATGATTTATGGTATCTTCATAGTGAATGTTTAGGCAAATCTTCAGTTTTTCTGCATGACTTTGAGGGCTGTGGAATGACGGAGTACTTTGACTATGTGACTAGAAATACAAAGTTAACCGAGCGCTGCTTTAGAGTCCTAAAACCCGGAAATTAGTCGGCATTTTTTAACTTCTGGCTCCCTCATCTCAAAGTCTTTTGAATGGGTTTTTGGTTAGATGTCTGAAATAAGGTATGTGATTAACACAAGCTAAAGAGGTGTTATGTTCTGTGATATACAGCAGTAAATACCCCTCTCATGTATCTTCAAGCTTTTATCTTTAAAAAGGCAGTCGCTAACAATTGGCTAAATGAGACTATACAAAAAGTAATCAGGGTGATACTCTGCCTTTATAGCCTCGTTGTATATACTCATATGCTAATGACACCGTGGTGTAGTTAATTTATAATGTCCTGGCTATTGCATTCAAGCTTCAAAGATTAAAAAAGTGGTGTTCATTAGTGAAGATTATCTTGCTAAACAAAATGTGTAAGTATCAGAGTGTTTTCTGCAATATTAATCCAAAAATGTGGCTTTTTGTCGAAGGAGCCAGTGTGATGCTAACTTCTGTAATTGGTTGACACAAAACGCTCATCTCTGCGCCACTCTAGACAACAGTGACTTCAAGCAGGAGCTGTAGCCTGGGCCCCGGTCCGTTCACGAACCCACCATGAACCGAATGTAAAACCACCTTTGGAAGCCAACCATGGCCCTCCTGTTTGATTATTGCACTGCTTCACCTGCAGGATTTGCCATTCACTGGCATCGCCGCCTCCCTGCACATTAACACAATCGACTGATCAGCTCCTGATGAGCAGCTGCGGTGAAATGAGGCTGACAGGGTCCCTCCGCTAATCTGGTGTTAGCAGGGTAGCTCTTGGGCAGGCGTCTATCCCAGCTGGAGTAAATACCTGTTCACACCTCCGAGATAAGCAGCAGCTTTACCGTCATCCCTCCACGACTTTCACCTCAATTAACTCCATCTCACAGACGAGGCTGCGAAGGTCTGACTGTTTAACACTAATACATTCTGTTGTCACATCGACACCCACGGACATTGTATATTTCAAGCTGAATGTCTGGGGTTCCTAGAGAGGAAAGCCACAAAGCGGAGCAGAGTGGCAGCTGTCTCGGGGGCCCAGGACCCCCAAGGGCCCCTGAATGCCCCTGGTTAACAGTCGCTTTCTGATAACTTGACTACAATCTAATTTTAAGACTTTAAAGCTGGATTGCACCAACAATTATAAATTGTTTAAGCCGGATTTAATGATGGTTTAACTTAAAATCCTGTTGCAGAAAATGTGATATATTAAAGTAAGATTACATTTAAAAAGAACAGAAAGGGTTTTTCCCAAGAAGAGAATATTTTCTAAGTAAGTAAGAGACGCTCCACTGTGTAACATCACTGTACAACTGAGAGTGGAATCTTGTAAAGTTTTCGACAAAAAGCCAGTCTTCGACGGAGAACAACAGTCTTCTATGCACAACATCAGTCTTGGATCGAAGAAACAACCTGAGAAACCATCCGTCATCTGCAAAATACTCGTGCTAACAAGCAGATGTACAGTCTGACAAGGGAGACACGCTGCACAAAGATGAAGTGAGAATAAACAATCTGGAGGATCTTCATCGGGGAGAGGGCAGCTGGATGCAAAAAGACAAAAAGAAATCTGTCATCTCAAGAATCGTCTCCAACTCCAGGGGGAGATGGAAGCCACCCGGCTCCCGAGCAAGCAGAAGTATGACAAGATGGTATGAGGCAGAGAAACGACACATCTCTCACCAAAACAACCAGATGTTCAAGACAGCCACATGCGAGACACTGAAATCCTGGATCTCTGCATGGAGAAGGAGACGGTCTCTCAGAAGCTCACAGAGACCAAAAAGCAGCTGAGCAGATGCTGAACTCCTGAGTGAGAAAGCTTGTCTACACCAGTAGCTTCCTCTTCCTCCCCCTTCTGTTCCACATGGTATTTTAGGCGCTGGTGAACAAGAGCTGATTCTGTGATACACAGTATTACTCATCAGGAAAAACCATGTGACCTTCATCACTGATGGGCACATTATTGTTAACATTATTACTACCGGTAATAATTTAGCTGTTGTTTAATTATTAACAGACTTACTTTAACACCTTTTTTTAAATGTGAATCGCTGATATACGAGTTGAATACATGAAGCTCACTGTAGAGGTGGACCAGCAGAGAGACCTGGAACAGAGTCTAACCAGACCTTTTCCCTCATTGTATGATTTGACCCATAATGATAATACTAATAATGGTACTCCACAATATCAGATGAAGGCCCATGTGGCTGTTCCATGGTCCAGCTCCTTTTTGCTCAACAGCAGCGAGTTGGTTTCCGGCTTCACAAAGTCACCTTATCTGGTTTGATTCTGTCTAAAGAAGGACTGGGACCAAACACACCCAGCCTTTCAGTAATTGTATTTCTCTGCATTTAGGGGCATGTTTCAACAGCTTAATGAAAAATATCCACCATGTTTTGGTGGTGTTTGGACGAGCTTGATTTATGGCTAAATATGCACCAGGCCCATTCACGTTTAGAACTGCTGTTTGCTGTATTGTTGTGCTGAGCCACGCCCTTTTGAAGTTTTTTTATCCATATCTTAAAAGCAGGTGAAACAAGATTTTATACCTTTTGAAAAGATTGGTTCTGTTATGATCTCCAGAAAACCTGGTAGCAGTGAGACCTACGGTTTGATGAGAAGAAACACAATTCTAAATGGAAAATCTAGTCAGACGTACACAGTCCCAGAGGCTTTTATGTAGAGCACATTGATGTGGTCATGTGTCAATCTGAAAAACACTGTGTCTTAGTTCAAACTAAATCTCAATACTGGCATCAACTTTTATTTTCTCACCCTTCATTTATTAAGTTTATTATCCTTTGTGAATCCACTGCCTTGCGTGTAAAAGTCTATAACTCAATGTACATTTATCATCTATGAGTTTATTGATATGATTGACACAGACTTTATAAACAGCTCACCGGGAAAGTTTGATCTGCTATACAAGTATGCACAATCATTTATGTGTCTACTGAAATGTTCTGTCTTCTGCGCCGCACCTGATAAAAATCAGTTGGTATATACCGCCACCTGGTGGACCTTCATTTGAAAGCGCTCTATGGTGCTTCCTCTCTGCAGATGTGCAACAACCAAGGGAGTAGGTTTGATTATGAGATTGGTGGGGACACAAAAGTGCTCCAAGGCAGCACTCATGAAAGTTGACGGTTTTTTTTGCATTAGCAATCATAATTTCACGTCATGAAAATGTTATAGGTTCGATTACTTAATATTAATTAATTATATTTTATAATTATTAAACCACATGATCATCTAGAATCTGAGGTTTTATTGTATTTCCACCACAAATTTTCTTTATTTGTGTTTTTAAACCGTTGCTCTCTTCTACACAAATACATGGAAATAACAATTAAAAATAACTTTAAAAAAGTGTATCTCTTTGGCATTAAATATTCTCTTTTATTCAATATCTGTATTGTTGAGCCTCTACCTATACACCCTTGAAATAACTTACACTTTGACTCCTAAAGAAGTCTCTTATATCCACTTTTCTTTTCTTTGACATCCTTCAAATCCTGTACAGCACACGCGCACGCACGTACACGCACGCAAACAGACACAAACACAAATGTAAAAAATGACACCACTGATATTAAAATCCATCTCGCTGACGTGACCCAGGAAGAACAAATGCCGAACATGTTGACAACCTGCAGATAACATGCACTTCCTCTTGTCCAGTCCAACTAGCAGATTGCAGGTAGTTTTAACAAGCAGAGTGACAGTGGGGACAGCCAATCACATGTAAGTTAGCGAGAAACCGGCAGCCGATCAGGGAGCGGTATTTAGGTTAGAGGCGGGACTTCTAGCAGAGACCGACATAACCCTTTGTGTGCCATAATCATTGACTAAACACTACGCACAGCGGTTGTATTGATAGTGACTACACAGTAGCGGCTGAATATTGGTAGGGACGTGTCCCTAGCGTCCCTACCCAATTCTACGCCCTTGCAGAATAAAGCGTTATCTAATCACCAGAGTGATTTACTGAAAACCTGACAGAAAAAAAGTGACATAACTTTGGCGGTTTAGCCTTAAGCAATGGAGAATAAATATCTGTGGAGGAGAAGATCATCATCCCTTGGCTCCAAATTTACAGGTGTTGACCAAGATGCAGTACAGTATTTTGAAGAGACACAGAAGATACACTCCTAAACCTGAACATTAATGATGAAACAAGAAGAAACACATGTAAAAGCAAGTGAGGAAGACCGAGAGAGGCAGTGCACACTTTTAAACATTCAAAATTTTGTGAGAACCTAATCAAAACAGCAAAATAGTGAGAAGACGGGGGGCCTTAAAAAATTAGATGACATATACACAACGGGCTAAACAGAGTGACTAAATGAGACAACAGCAACGATGATGTAGACAATGTGACAACAAATAAATGCTGAGGGGCATTGTAAAAAAGCAAGAACGTCAATTAGGGGAAGACCATAGAAGGAAACGCATCAGTCAATCACTGAAAATGTGAAGTACAAAAAGCAGGAGTGCCACTGAATGCCACTGGAAAAATGGGAGACGTTACAGGAGCCTTAGAAGTCTCAGAAGCTTTTTTCACAACACCATAAGACTGATCAACACCAAGACCCAAGACTGAGATTGCCCTGCTGACTATGGGATTTGTAGTCTTTTTACTGGATGCCATGATGGTTTGTTGTCCTTGCTGCATGGCAACCATCTCTCATAACATAGAACACTGTGATGTCATCGGAGATCAAAGCCAACGGAATGTGTGATGAGTGATCAAAGGATCAAAGTCAACAGAATCTATATAAGTAAGTACTCCATCTTATATTAGACTAGTTCGGACTTGACAAAGACGATCTACTACAGAGAGTACAGGCTTCTAGACAACCAGTGTTGGAGATAACCAAAGTCTTGTTGACAATCAAGGGCTTCTGGACAACCAGCTTTGAATAGAAAGCCTCACTTTCCTACAGACCGTGTCATGGATCGATTCAACCAAATAAACTGTGTCATGGCAGTACCACTTCCCCAAATCATCCATTTGCAGAATTGTCTTCATCAGGCTTACAGTCGCATCAACCATCAGACAGTGCATATTGACAATTTGATGGAATTCAATAGGCTGTCAATGATTGAAAGGACTTCCCTCCTCAACAAGCTGCAGAATGCTGAAAAGAAAACATCCGACCTGGAAAAGCTTCAAAAGATCAGTGAAGCAGGAATAAACCATGTGGAGGGTCTTCAAGGGCTCAACCAGAATGAGACCACAGCCGAAAATCAAAACAGCTTGGAAACCATCAAACACCTTGAGTCACAAATCTCCCATCTCAAAGAAAGTCTCCGATGCCAGGAGGAGAAGATGGAAGCCATGGAGCTAATCAGCATGATTCCAAAGTACGAGGCAGAGCAACAAGCCTCTGACCAAAACAAACAGACGTCCATGGCAGCAGTCGAGAGTCAGAGTACCGCTCAGCTACAGATTGAACACCAGAAGGTGATCCAGGCAGAGGAGCAGATCCACCAGAAGGAAACCCAAATCCTGAATCTCTCCACAGAGAATGAGAGCCTCTCTCAGAAGCTCACAGAGACCGAAAATCAGGTGAGCAGAAAAGACGCTGAACTTCTTCTTTGCCAGAAAAAAATCAGTGCTCTGCAGGAGAAATCCCAGAAAGACCTGGCTGAGAAGCTGAGCTTTGAGAGCAGAGTAAAGGCTTTTGAGGCAAACCAAAGTGCTCTGGATGGGGTGTTCAAGAAGGTGCTGGCCAGCAAAGAAGAGTTGGAGACAAAATTAAAAGGGCGTGAGGAAGAGAACAAAAACCTGACTGAGAAACAAAACAGCTTGGAGATGGAAGTCAGAATGTTGCACAGCAAGGTAAAACAGATGGAGGACGACTTGGCCAATGAAAAACAGAGCTGTGCAACAAAACTCAAACAGGTGCAGGATGACAACAATGACCTAGAGGAGCTCTGTCTTAAAATGAAGAAGAAGAGCAGAGGCTTCTTTCGCAGGAAGGAGGCTGAGGACAGACAGGCAGAGTTAGAGAAAATGAAAAGAAAACTGTCTGAGAAGAAGATGAAAGAGAAAGCAATGCAGGAGAAGGCAGAGAAAGAAAAGGAGAAGACGAGGTGGTTCTTTGGCAGGAAAAGCACAAAGAAGAGTGACGGCGACAGAAAGGTGGAGGAAACTGCTGCTTGTTCAGCTGGACAACAGTAGTTTCCCCCCCAACCCCCTTCACCTCTCCCCCCTCCTTCCCCAGCTTCCTCCTCCTTTCTCCCTCCTCCCCTTCATCTACCTCATTCCATTCCACCACCCCCATATTCATGTCCATATAGGGATTTCTCTTGGTGCTCATGTTTCATATATATATATATATTTACATATATATCACATACTATGTATATCACAAACATAGGGTTTTCTCCTGGCGCTCAGGTTTCTCCCACAATAATATATAACATATTTTTCTTAAAAAAAACAGTAATTTACATATGAATGTGAATATATATCTCTGACGGTAAGCACCTTGCGTCATTTCCTGTTTCTCCGTGACACTCACGACAGGCTGTGTCGTGAGTGTCCCCTGAGTGTGGCCATCCCCCGGCAAACCCCGAGCAGCTGGGAGGCTGGGTGAATGTCCGAAGGAGGCATAGTACTAAATCGAAGCCCACGGTTAACCACCATGTTCACGTGTCCAATCGATTTTCCCCACTCAGCAACAGGCCAGAGCAGGCGACACTGAAGCTGAATTGAAACTGCTGGCTAAGGATAAAATGTAAATACAGTAAGATTGTTAGTCACATCAGCGTTAATGACACCCGATTATGCCAATCGGAGGTCACTAAAATTAATATTGGCTCGGTGTGTGAATATGCAAAAACAATGTCGGACGCCGTAGTTTTCTTTGTTCCCCTACCAAACTTTACTAGTGATGACATGTAGCCTATAGCCGCATGTCATCTTTCCCCCGCTGGCTGTCGAGGTGGTGTCCAGATAACGATGTGGGCTTTATTGATAATTGGCAGCCTTTCGGGGGAAAACTTAGTCTGATCAGGAGAGATGGCATCCACCCAGTTTAGATGGAGCCGCTCTCCTATCTAGAAACATTATGCTGCAGTTGCAGGCTTACACACGTCTCTGCACCTCCATTAGAGCAGTCACCCACCCAAAACCAAAAGCACATAAGAATGGCATCTGTACCCCGACCAGGAGAAAATGTTTAATAGATTTAATTTTAATGCATCAATTTGGTGAATTTTGAGAACCAAAATATGACATCAATTACTAACCATTTTTTACAAACTGCTGGTACAGATACAAATGTTAACAAAAATGACAAAAACACAGTGCTGAGCCTTTATACTATTAGTTTATTATGACTATTATTATTACAAGGCACATGGACGAGATGGGAATAGGCAGTGGACCGCAAGATCTCCTGGTTTCCGAGCTTTGGCAAGCTGAGCCTTACCGGATCAAGTTCCTAATCGCATCCGTCTATGACGTCTTACCCAGCCCATCCAACCTCTTCTGCTGGGGCTAGGTTGACACACCATCATGTCCCTTGTGTCTCCGAAGAGGAACGCTAGAGCACATCCTCAGCTGTTGCCCAAAAGCCCTGGGAGAAGGACGCTATACTTGGCGCCACAACCAGGTGCTGAAGGCGATAGCAGAAGCCATCTTCACCGGCATCACCCAGAACAAACCCCTCCGACCAGCAAGGCAGGCGATTGCTAACAGAGGCAACTGAGAAAGCCTCTAGATGGCTGTGGATCAAGAGGGGTGATCCGTGGGTACATGCTACCTAGACACAAGTCGGGACCTGATCAATCCTGGCTGGGTCGCCTGGGTGAGGGTGTATGATGTTGAAAGACCGGAAACACCCAATGACCCCAGGTTCCGGGGTCATTAATCCAGAGATTCTCACAGGGTGGTAGTGAGCTGGACTTGTGTCATGGTCACTGATGACAGTAAGAAGGCTCACAGCAACACCATCAAGCTCTGGCTCATCACACTCGTCCTGAATGAATGAAAAAGAGATAGTCATCACAAACTAACACGTGGAACAGGACATTTACATTTAGCAGACGTGTGGGATAGACGGAAACCAATCTAAAGGACATTTACACGAAAATGTTTTAATGAACATCTTATCACTTTGAAAAAACCGCCAATACAGTTCCTTTCTAGTGAGGAGAAAGAAAACAGACCATACACAGAAACTGTATTGTAGACTAAACAAAGGTAACTCCTAAAATCCTAAAATATGTTTGTAATTTGATGAACTGTTAATACACAGTAGAATCTGTTAGTGACTTAAGGAGACTCACTGTGCAGGTTCTGAATAATCCAGAAACATCCTCGCGCAGATACACAGGAAGAGCGTGGAGAACAGTAGTGCGCTTGGTGTGGATGTCATGGATTTCCTATTCAGATAAAAGCAGAATTGTATATACTGAAAAGTTCACTGAACAGAGCTGAATTTAAACAGTCCAATCCCAACATACATCCACAAATAACCTGTTCACATCTTTAATGCAATCAGACAAATGGAAAACACGAAGTGGACTAATTGCAAAATTCACAAAGCTCATTTGAATCATTTAACCTGTTCACTGTCCCACTGGTTCAACCTATGAAATGTGTAATAATCTATTTACCTGTTCATCGTGGATTTTTAAAATTTCAGCCAGAGCATTTGCTGTCTTCCCAGATTTTGATGCCTTCTGTCTGAATAAGGTCATCAGACGAGGAAGATGGCGGTCAAGGTCAGCATAGAATGTGTTGGGCAGGTTCTGATTTGTAATCCGCTGGAACTCTGCATACAACTACATTGAAATAACAGGAGGAGGAGAAGATAGCAACAACACTTAAAAAAACTGTTAAATTTGAAGAATCTAGCACACATTTATAAAGCAGAAAATAGCAGCCAAATTAGTAAGAATAACAATTTTCACTTTAAAAGAGAGAGCTAATCCATATTACCTCAGACTCTATTTTGAGAGCAGGCCAGAGGTCCATGAGCTCGTTCACTGCTGGGCAGGACATCACTATGGTCACCATCTTTCTAATGAGGGGCAGGTTCTTCTCAGTCTTTTTCACTTCTTCAACAATTGTCTGCCTCAACTGCTCAAGACTGTTGGGTAAGAAGTTGACTTCTGCCCGTGAGATGTGCACAACAGCTTTTTGTGGCAATTCCACGATGTCTACAAGGGAAGTTAGTTTTCCATCAAAGTCTGGATCTTCAAAAAGCAAATCGAAGTCAAGGTCTATTTCCAGCTATTCTTTTATAATGCTGATCAGTGCATCAATAAGAGGCTGGTCTTGAGCTGAGTTTTAATTTTCTAGCCTGTTCTGGCTCAACAACACGAAGAATCATTGGTTGTGGGGATGCAGCTGCCATCGTGCTAATGAAAAGACAAAATCAGGTTGTTAAAGAGTACCATATACAGTTTATAAATTGCTTAATTACACAGAGAGTGAATAAAAACACAATAACTGATAAATAAAATAATAATTCATTATTACCTGAACTCAGTTCTGTCTGACTTGAATGAACCGCTTGGGGGTCAGCAGCAGTGAGCCGTCTAGCTTGTATGCTGAGAGAGGGACTGTATCGTTCAGACCAGAATGCAGGTGGATCGACAGACTTGTGTCTTCAGTTGACAGCTCATAGGACCGTAGATGTTCTACATACCAGGAGTCATAATCACAACACAGAAAAGATACGTTGTGATTCACAAGGAAGATCTGTTCTATTTTGCTAAATAGACAGTCCACCACTGACTCCTACGGACAGAAACATTCCACAACATTAGAATGTCAAATCATAAATGCATCCATTTATAAATGCCCCCTGTTAATAATCTTTTAATTTGATCCCCAAAGCAACGTGGCATCATGACTTTTCGTAAATATACACGCCGTGTTATCTGTATGCAATTCGAGCTATCCGCGTGTATGTGTACGTTCTGAGCGTACACATCCGTGTGTTTGTCAGCGCCATCTAGCGAAACGACCCATCACATCCGCGTGTATGTAAACGCCCTTTAGGGTTAGGGTTAGGCGTTGATAAACACGCGAAAAGGCGATTGTGCGTAGTGATAACACGCCATAATGGCATACAAGTCTGCCCAAAGTGTCATGCTACTAAAGCTATCAAGCAAAATTAACATTACTGTATAGAAAAGCAGCATGGTTAATCAACAATAATGCCATTTCTACAAACCACTGATAAGGGTTTCCCCCCTAACATACTGTATCTGTTATCTGAAATTGTTATTTAATGTGCATACGCAGTTAATGTTATATGGTCCCCTGAAGTGTGTTTTTTTTAATTGACGCAAATATCTTATGTAAATTCGCCCCCGGACCGCCAGCCCGGTCCACTCGCTGACAGACAGCGGGCCCGGTAAGCTAGTCGCTGGACCGGTCCACTCGCCGCCGGAACGCGGGCCCGGTAAACTCGTCGCCGGACCGCCGGCGTGTTTCGCTCGCCGTTCGCTTACCGGAACTACTACAAAGAACGTACATGTTCTTTTAATATATTGGACCTTAGCGGTGCACTATTTAACGTTTCCATCAATAAAAAAAATCTCTAACTATCGCATATGAGGTTTCTGTTAAGGCGGGTCCACACCGGACCGAAAATCGGCGTCTTTGAGAGAGTCGGCGTCCGTGACATGAGTCTCCTTGGTGTGGTCGCTCGAATCGGCCCACGTCGGCGTTCATTTCAGCCGACTCATGTCACGGACGCCGACTCTCTCAAAGACGCCGATTTTCGGTCCGGTGTGGACCCGCCTTTAGTGCTGCTACTAACGACACATTTGCTAACACCACCTTTAAGCGGGGAATGAGTCCGTAGGTCGCTAGCTGTGCTGCTGCTGGAGTGTGTAACGTAAGTGGTCGCGCGAAGTGGCTAGCCCTTTAGCAGCTAACCTAGCTGCTATATCTGACATGACGTGACCAAGTTTCCAATGCACTACAAGAGTCCCGTGATAAGACAGTGAATGGCGGGGTCTTGGAGAAAAACTACGCTCTTTGAGACAAACACATAACAGTTAATAGAGATGGGACGTTTGACACCGAGACTCCGAAGCCTGAAGCAGGCTGGTTCGAAACGTGTCGAGGCTTGTATCAAATCTCCGCGATCACGTGACCGATGACGTTTGACGCTTCATACGTCACAACGAACCACCGGAAATGAGGTGACTGATTCTAAGTTTTGGCGCGCCTTCTTTCGTTATAACGAGACGCGAGATGCCCAGTGCTCCCCCCTGCTTCATAGCGTTCTGAGAGACCTTTGACAGCGACTACCCTACTTGAGTGATGGAGAATCCGAGTGGAAGAAAGCGATCCCGTGGATGGGAACACTTCGACCTTGTGTCACCCACCAAGGTAGGTGTTTTATAATATAATATAGCCTAATATAATATACTTTAATATGGTATTGCAAAATATCTTCCCGCGACACTTGCAAGGATGTAATGGTTACAGAAAATGAATGAATGTTATGATATAGCTTGTAATATTTTCAACTTCATATTATCTTGATTGTTTCAATATTGCATTTAAATATATTTATTAATGTATTTTTTTAAATTTAGGTTCAGTGCCTCATATGCTCACGAGAGCTGGTGTATGGAAACAACACCTCCTCTATGTTGCGGCATCTTCGTGCCAAGCATGATCATGCAGCAACTTCTCAGCCGAGCACCTCAGCTGAAGCTCACCCTGCTGACCCTTCTGGTATTGTATTGTAATGTAACTACTCAATACAACCTATTCTTCAGTTGAATCCAAATAAGATTTAAAAGTTGCACACATGTAACCTACATTTTTTCTTTCATCAGTGTCCAGGAAGCAACAGCTGGATGAGGCCTTGCTGAACCTTGTAGTTATGGACACACAGCCATTGTCTGTGGTGGAGAATGAAGGCTTTAGGGCCTTTGTCCACCTCCTGGATCCGACATACACGATCCCAGGAAGGAAGGCTCTGAAACAGATGTTGGAGGACAAATATAAGATCACCAAAGACCAGGCCGTAGCAGAAGTTTCGAAGGCATCCACTATCTGTTTAACAGCAGATATGTGGACCTCCATTAACATGGATGCCTACTTGGCAGTGACTGGGCACTTCATCACAGAAGAGGTCCAGCTCAAAACTGTTCTGCTTGGTGTCAAGCAATTCCCCAGGTCCCACACTGCAGCAAATATTGCAGAGGCCAAAGCCACTCTTATGGCAGAATGGGGAATAAGAACCAGAGTGAGGTGTCTGGTCACAGACGCGGCACCAAATATGATTGCTTGTGCCAATGTACTTAATGTGCGTCACATTAACTGCTTTGCCCACATGTTAAATCTGGTGGTGAAGAAGTCATTGTCACAGACATCTGACCTGGATGACATACGCACCAGGGCACGTAAAATCGTGGGGCATTTCAAGTCGAGCACTACAGCTAAAGAAAAGCTCTGTGAAATACAGCAACAGATGGGCCGACCAGAGCACAAACTTGTGCAAGAGGTGGACACCCGCTGGAACAGCACATTCTCAATGCTCCGGCGGCTGTACGAGCAGAGGGAGCCCCTGGGTGCAGCCCTCAGCAGTCTTAACACCCCCCTCCTGCCATTTTCTGCTGAGGAATATGAAACAATCAATCAGTGCATCTCAGTCCTCTCTCCCTTCCACCAGGCCACTGAAGAGATGTCCACAGAGAGGAGGGTGTCTGGATCAAAGGTGATCCCCATTGTAAAGATGCTGAAGCACCAAGCTTCAAGACAGTGTGCTTCAGTAACACACCACATAGCCAGAACTTGGTTCACAACATGAACACCAACCTGCAGGAGAAATTTGCCTTGCTTGAAAAGGTAACTTCATTAACACTTGCAACATTATTGGATCCCTGATTCAAAGAGGTGGGCTTCTGCAGCACAACAAGCTGTCAGGCAGCGGTGGAAAGGCTCACCAGAGAATGTGCCAATGTAATGCCTGCACCGGCTCTGCCACTGGCACCTGCAGAGGGTCCATCCCCTGTCCAGAGCAACAGCCTCTGGGACCTACTGGACAGCCACGTGGATGCACAACGTCCATCAAATTGTACCGCCAGTGCAATTGCAGAGGTCCAGAGGTAAACAAAATGTACTTTTACTTTTTCTATTTTGTTTTGTATTCATCTCTTGCTGAAATGATAATGATCTTGCATATATTTTTTCTCTACTTATCCAGATATCTGAAGGACAAACTGCTGCCCAGGACAGAGGACCCATTAAAGAATTGGCTCCTCCAAAAGGCTGCCTACCCACACCTTTTTATAGTAGCAATGCAGTATCTTTGCACACCAGCATCCTCTGTCCCCTGTGAGAGGATCTTTTCGAAGGCTGGCGAGATCGTCAGCCAGAGAAGAAGCCGTTTGAAGCCAAGCACCATTGAGCAGATTTTGTTTTTAAATAAAAACTTGTAATAAAGTGTTGCACAAGCATAAACATCAACACAACAACACATCCCCCAAGCACATTTCCCTTATGCACGTAATCACTTCATTTTGACACTGTAGCACAAGCACAATCCCACATATTCACAAAAGTACCTCTACAATGTTGCATTTGAATCTTTTCATATTATGTGTTACATCACAATCATGTTCTTAATGATAATCAGTTTATGATCCAAATCCTGGGATGTCCCACCACAAGTGGTTTCCACTGAATTGCATCAAAACTTCTCACAAACTCAGTCACACCTCCAAAACACATGTTTCAAGTAATTACAGGTAGTAACAGGACAACACATTTAACATTTTATTAGTCAATTGACATTATATAGTAACACTTTGTTGTGTATGTGTGAACAATGATTCTTAGAATGAAGACACAACTGCTTAATAATGACTTTATTGCTTTTGTGTTGGAACTGGAAGCAATGATGTGTGAATCATTTGGAGGTTCATTGCTGCTATAACTGCAGCTGACCACTAGATGTCACTGGTAGGGTCTTTCTGTGAAGCTTTGAAGCTTCAAATCTTTTTTCGGTACAATCAGGAAGAAGCCTCAAAAGCTTCACGAGGCTTCATTTGCCCATCTCTAACACTTACATTCAGTCCAGTGATGCTCACTGCTGCCGCGTAGGTCGAATTTTCTGCCTTCTGTTGTCTGTTTGCTTCCCGCCACCCGCGAACGCGTTCAAACTTTTCTTCTTCTGTCTTTTTTCCAAAGAGCGGTTTGAAACCAGTGGAGTATGCGCATTAGCGCCGCCTTCGGTCGGTGAATCAGAGATTAACTCTGAATAAAAAATTATCCCCGCAGCTGCTCAACACTTACGTAAAAACAAAAAATATTTATTAATATTAATAGAACAGTTGGGTCAACTAGTGGAATTATATATATAATTCCATTATTGACCAAACTCTTCTACTAATATTATTATTAGAACGTAGCTAATATTAATTATATATATATAATTCCACTATTGACCCAACTAAAAAATTAGAGAGGCATGCTATTTTTTAGTGTGTAATTACTTACTCTATTAAGTTGTACTTTTAAGTTATGCTTACTTATACACAAAAAAAGTTCCATTTAATCAAAAATTATTAGTTGAAATTACTCAAAAAGAAGAACATGTTATACCAACTTGACAAAATTAAGTTAGTAGAACTTTTTCTAAAACTTTGAGTATACACTACTTAATCTATTTCATTACTTTGAAAGTTCGGGTTTACAGTGTATATATATATATATATATATATATATATTAGGGCTGTCAAAAGATAGATTTTTTTTATCGCGATTAATCGCATTTTTTGGCACATTTTTTTTTCTTCTTCTAAATGTACCTTAATGTATTTTTTTCATATTCTTAATACTTTTGACAACATAAGGGCAAATATACTTGATTTATGAAAATGTTTATTTAACACTTCAAATATCCCCTTACCAAAACATGGGATCAAAACAGGGTTATAAGAATATATCACAAACAATTAAAGTGAACATGTCACAGGAGATAGTGTAACAGGAGATAAGTACAGTTAGGATATAAGTGCATTGGCTTGCAAGTGATATCTCAGACTGGACGTGCTTCTATGGTAGCTCATTTCATATCCACAGTACACGCAGATGACTTTGGTCTTATCGACTGAACCATCTGGCAGTCTTTTGAAGGTGAATTTGCCGTTCACAAATCGATTTTAAACGCATGTGGACGCGCCGCTTCCCAGTATTGCACGCTTGGTGGGCTGCCACTAGAGGATGATTGACAGGCGCTCTCCTTTAAACAACAACTTTTTGCGAGCGTTCGCGAGCGTTCCCGAGGCGGCGAGTCGAGCCCGGCGCCTCTGATTAGCATAAAGTAGATTCGACTTATACTTTAGGCAAATGAGGAGCGGCCAACTCGCGCGCCGTCTCTCGACATTCGCCGCAACGCCACCAGAATGCATTGCACGGCTTTTCACATAGACAATGAATGGGACGCGGGGAAACACCGCTGCCTGTGGACAGGCACCTTCCCTCTGGATCAAGACTACAGGTGCCACCGACGGCCATAAATCATACAATGCGCGTTTTTTTTTCTTTTAAATACCGAGCGTTAATCGCGCGTTAAAAAAATTAACGGCGTTAAGAGGATGTTGCGTTAACGCGTTATTAACGCGTTAACTTTGACAGCCCTAATATATATATATATATACTGTATAAACACAGTATACTGTATATATGTATATATATTTATATATATATATTTATATATATAACATTTATTAACAAAATAGTATAAATGCAAAAAGGTCTACTTAACAACGGAAAATAAGGAATAAGGCAAAGCAACAAAGCAATCCAAAAATCCCCAGCTGGCCTGTGGCCTGCGTTCCAGGAGGCACAGGATGGATAATCATCAGGGTGGAGAGAGAATGTGAACACTGGCAGCTCTGCAGATTTAAGCAGGTAGGATACACCGGGCCCTTGGTGTAAGCCAACCAGCGGCTAGCTCTGCTTCCTCTCCAACTCGGCCTGGAAGAGAGGGACACCAAGTGTCCTGGTGGAACTCTGCACCCCCATGAGGGAGTATTGACATGGAAACCCCACTGGGGCCGTGACAATATATACACACATACACACACACACACACACACACACACACACACACACACACACACATACACATATCCACACACTTTATTGATCCAGAGGGAAATTCAAGATCGGAGCTGAACGGATCAACATATCATTTTCATTGTGATCATTGTTACGGTCCACTTCCGTATAAAGTAAACCGATAAATGGCAAGTCACGGACTGAGTGGAGGTTTTGCATTAAGGACTTGCAGTGGAGTAGTAATGTTACGAGTTATGAAGCCAGACTAAATGAATACATTGTAACTTCATGCTTCATCACACACTTGACCGTAGGAAAGCAAGTTGCTGTCATCAGATGAGCTTAGTTGCTTACTAATCTTACTGGTTACACAAAATGAGAAAAGCAGTGGGACTGGTGAACAGTGATTGTTACCTAATGCTATTCAAAAGTTTTGCTGTCTAATAGGGGTCAAGTTAGTTTGTAAAATGAATACATTTGTAACACTAACACTAAATGAATACATTGTAACTTCATGCTTCATCACACACTTGTCAGACCGTAGGAAAGCAAGTTGCTGTCACCAGATGAGTGAATATATTCTGTGACATTGAAGTAGTAGAATTAACAGGCATTGCTATCTTTCTCGCAGACAGCTGGCTAGTTAGCTAGCTTACTAATTCCAACATTCTTTACTTGCTTACTAATCTAACTGGTTACACAAAATGAGACAAGCAGTGGGACTGGTGAACAGTGATTGTTGCCTAATGCTATTCAAAAGTTTTGTTGTCTAATAGGGGTAAAGTTAGTTTGTTTAGACGCTGACGGCAGGGATGCTAACGCTAGCTACGGCGGCTGTGCTAACGCTAGCTGCTAGGGTATAGGTAGCTACAGCCGCTGTGGGGGATTTAGCTTTCAGCTTTTGATCAACGTTGCACTCTTCAGCTCTCTACCATATTTTATGCAATCAAAAGTAAAGTAAAATAAAAGTCCAGTGTGTCAATGCAATTGTTTTTAAATAAACAAAAACAAATGTCATGATTGTTTGTGTATTTAACCCTTTAAGAACGATCCTGTCGCCAGTGACAGAAGTGGACATAGATAATTCTAATTCTAATTCTAATTCCAACTCCTCAACCATTTACGCCATCGCTCCAATTCAAACGGCTCCTGACAGCAGAGAGTCTGCACTTTCCATTGATATACATGACATTACAGTAATGACGCGGCTTTCGGAGGGGGGAAGGGCAGAAGTGCGTGCAGCTCGAGCGAAGGAGAGCGGAGACGGCAAAGTGGAGCGCTGTTTTGGTGGACTTTTTGTGGACTTTTAGAGGTTTCTGTGTAAATAAGTGTTGCATATAATATATAATAGTGTTAGTACTGTTTTTGAGTGATCAATAAGTGTTTACTGCCTTTTTTTGGCCGTTTTCTTGTCGTGTTTATGCCGTCTTAGCACCCTGTTCATGGATTGTTTAGATCTGAATCCTCCATGTTTTTTGTAGTTTTGTATATTTTATTGACCGTATAAAAACGTCCCCTGCAGATTTGTGGGTGAAGATGAACAGGAGGAAGGACCCGTCTTCATCCCAACTAAAGGAAGTAATAGTGTTTGTTGACAGTGGATATTATTTCTAATGTTATTATAATAATCTTTTCAACACCTAGTGTGTTTTTTTTTCTTTTTGGCTTTGTCTCACACTGCTGTAATGCTTTCAATTCAGGTAGCAAAGTATAAAGTTATTTCTCGGTTGATTATTTCCAAAATGTCTGCATGCTGAAACACAAGGACTTCATATAGGTATTTCTGTCACAGGTAAACGAAGGAGGTATGAACCCAAATGCAGTCAAAAAATGTTTATTTAAATAATAAGCTAACAAAAACGTCCAAAAACTCGGGGCCAATTGCTCTGTCAGTTAGCATTGCCCTAGCTGTGTTGCGCTTTAAAACCGTACTCCTTAAAACGGAGGTTGTGGAGTTTAACACGCAGCTGCACACGAAATTGAACGTGATTGGTATGTAACGACTCACACAGGATCAGTTGATTCCTAGTTAAACTCAGGTCAAACTGCTTGGAGAACCGGAAGTACTTTTTTTTCTGTCCGCTCCATTGCCCCGAACTCGTACGAAACTGTGATGTCTGAACTGAGGAACTTACCGAACCGTGATTTCAGTGTACCGTTACACCCCTACTGTCAAGGATCAACTCTTCTGCCTCCAACCCCAGAAACCTGTTCTCCATGTTCTCCTCCCTCCTACTCCCTCCTTCCTCCCTTACTGCTGATGGCTTTACAACTTACTTTACCATAAATGTAAAATACATCAGCTCCTCATTTACTCCCTCCCAGAAACAATCTCCCCCAACTCTCACCTCTGATGGCCTTACCAGCTTCAGCCCTCTCTCCTCTGAAGACGTGCACAGACTTGTTTCGTCTAACCGTGCCACCATCTGCTCCCTTGACCCGATTCCCTCCTCTCTTCTCCAAGACACACATCTCACACGACATATTGCCATTCCTCACCACCCTGATCAACTCCTCCCTCACCTCAGGTCTCATATATATATATATACATCCAATATAAGGAGGATATCAGATGAGGGATGTTCATCTCACCACTGAACTGGGTCTTTGCGAGGGTGTTTACGAGTGAGGAGAGATAAAGTGAGAAATTCTTTGTTGACTGTGTTAAGGTATTGTGTGTGTGTATGTGATTATCTACAAAGATGAGGAGTTGGAAAAGGAGGTTGTGTAGCCGAGGGAGTAGGTTTGATTTTGAGATTGGTGGGGACACAAAAGTGCTCCAAGGCAGCACTCATGAAAGTTGACTTTTTTTATGCATTAGCGATCATAATTTCACGTCATGAAAATGTTCGATTACTTAATATGAATTAATTATATTTTATAATTATAAAACCACATGATCATCTAGAATCTGAGGTTTTATTGTATTTCCACCACAAATTTTCTTTATTTGTGTTTTTAAACCGTTGCTCTCTTCTACACAAATACATTGTGAATTAAAAATAACTTTAAAAAAGTGTATCTCTTTGGCATTAAATATTCTCTTTTATTCAATATCTGTATTGTTGAGCCTCTACCTATACACCCTTGAAATAACTTACACTTTGACTCCTAAAGAAGTCTCTTATATCCCTATATCATATCTTTTCTTTTCTTTGACATCCTTCAAATCCTGTACAGCACGCACACACACACGTAGCCTACACGCACGCAAACAGACACAAACACAAATGTAAAAAATGACACCACTGATATTAAAATCCATCTCGCTGACGTGATCCAGGAAGAACAAATGCCGAACATGTTGACAACCTGCAGATAACATGCACTTCCTCTTGTCCGGTCCAACTAGCAGACTGCAGGTAGTTTTAACAAGCAGAGTGACAGTGGGGACAGCCAATCACATGTAAGTTAGCGAGAAACCGGCAGCCGATCAGGGAGCGGTATTTAGGTTAGAGGCGGGACTTCTAGCAGAGACCGACATAACCCTTTGTGTGCCATAATCATTGACTAAACACTACGGACAGCGGTTGTATTGATAGTGACTACACAGTAGCGGCTGAATATTGGTAGGGACGTGTCCCAATGAATCCAATGCAAACAGGAGTTGCTCTATAGACACTTTATTGCTGTGTTTATTGTTTTACACTCAATGGACTGTTTAACTGTGTGTTTGGTGGGCCGGTCCAAACACTCACCCTCCAAATAGCTGTTACCAAACCCAGATTTAAATAGCAAAAACAACTATAATGCAGTAATACAATATACACGACACTATAAAGTCTTAAGGTGAATTCATTCTCACTAACATAGGCTATACTGGTCCATTTAAAAAATGCTTCTTTATATATATCGATACATAAGATATAAAACAAGAGTAATGCACATTTCTCAAAAGGTAAAGAAAATGTGCTGTTTTCGTATATATGTAGATATAGTTGTGTGTGAATTCTGTTTAGTGGCAACAAAACTACACCCAACAGTCATTATGACCAAGTGTATCCACACACTAATAAGATGTTTGACAGTTATTGTTCAGGAGATCTACTGGAGGTGAGATGAGAACGTAAAAGAGAAGAGTGTGGACAGAAAGTGTGACTCGGACTGCTAACGTTTTCAGCCACATTCTCCCTTTAAAAAGAAAATGATAAAAACGTAGTTTGAAAGGTTGAAATCTCATACACTGGCCCAAAGCTAATTTTCATAAAATAAGGTTGCAGTTCAATTTAAAGGAGAAGGTTGACTCTTTTTTTCTTATTGTTAACTAATCCCATGAAGAAAAAAAATCAAAACCAACATTGAATCCATCCCATCCTGTGTATCCGAGGCCTGAAACAGTTTATGTCTCTGTAGCTTAGACCTCCACCGCACCACACATCACTGAGCCTCGCTGTTGCACAGGTTGATGTTTCTCTTTCTTAGCATAAACATGGTCACTGTAGCTTATTTGGAATCACCTTCTGCTGCCGTGAACACTCAGCAGAGTAACAAATGTCTATTAATAAGCAGCTGAAAATAGTAGGTCTGCTCCCTCGCTCCCCTTTAACTGTATCTACTGTACTGTAATAACATCTGTACAGCCAAAAATGAATCAAAAATACCTTTTACTGACGTGATCAACCCATTAAACATTTTTTAGTATTTATTCTTGACCTGTTTTAAAATGTACATCTTCAAAAGGAATAATTGGGCTTGGGGCCACAGACATGGTTGATTTTTAATATTTCCATGGGATATATGTTAATATTAATAAAAAAACTAGAATATCACCATTCTTATCCTTTAAGAATGTTATCATACGTGACGCAATACAGCTGTTACGTGCAGTTAGTACGAGATATTGCTTCGTTACACATTTATTTCAAGGTGGAACTGAAATCATTTTCAACC
Source organism: Eutrigla gurnardus (assembly GCF_963514095.1). Taxonomy (NCBI): domain Eukaryota; kingdom Metazoa; phylum Chordata; class Actinopteri; order Perciformes; family Triglidae; genus Eutrigla; species Eutrigla gurnardus. Next base: position 15,039,137 of record NC_139919.1, on the reverse strand, counting down.
AGTGAAAATGTAAGAGATACTCCTTACTTGATGTAAACTGCTGAGTCATGCTTTCTAAGTGTATCTGATGGTCAAGTTTTTTTAATGGCTGGTACTGTAAGATGCAATGGCACAAATAAACTATTTGTATTATTTAATATCTATTCAAACGTCACCCTGCCAGGTAATTAGATCATATTTTACAAAATGGGTGCTGCAGTGTTTGTCTGACACTAGTATGACTAGTATGTACACGGTAAACAGACACACAGCGGTAGATCTCCTCTGTCTGACCGAACAACAGCAACTTCAACCCCACACTGACCGCCCTCCTCTAGTGAGAAAACGCTACATTTTGACTACAACCTCTGAAACACCAGCTCCTAAATGTTGGCGTTGGAAAATCTTAACAAACGAAAAACCCACACTGTATTTTTTATTTTTTCAAAGGACGTTTTTCCCCGTTTCTTTAGAATGACACTTTGAAAGAAGCCTAAAAGCAAAAGAGAAGTCCCTTTAAGTAACAACTGAACAAACCTACGACTGTTTGAACACAGATGGTGGTCACTCGCCCACTATTGTAAAAGTATCACTACAGTTGTTAAGACTGGAGTGGTGAGTGACTGTAACTACCAGCCCACCAGCTTATATACGCGACTAAAGATGCTCGACGGATCTCAGGCAGAAGAGGGAAGAAGTACAGTTTGATTGTAGATGACATCTCGTACACAAAAAACAGTCCTGGTGGTCTTTATTTTTTGTTGTTGTCTCACTTGATCCACGTGTGCCGGCCAGCCGAGGTGTTAGGCCTCATACACCCTGAGGAAGAAACAAAAAGTAATGTCATTTCTTTGTGGTTTACAAACTGTGTCTTACTTCCTTGTATTGCATCTGCTGGCCTTGTCGATGTAAGTGGAAAAGCGCAGGTTTGATCACCCTGTTACCCACAGTCCCTGTGGAAATGCTCTTTTGTACTCAGCACTAAGAGTAATTGTTTGCCTTCTCCACTGGGGTTTCTGTCAGTGGCTGACCTCTGACCTCCTTGTGGTGGTGGAGGTGAGGGGAGAAATCTAAAAAAACGAATCAATAAACCTCCACAGAGAAGCCAGTGTGTAGTGTATGACTCTGAGTCAGGGATAACAGGCTGGCAGAGCAGGAAGAGGTATAGAAATCTGACGGGTGAAAAATACATTATCGGTTTTGAGCCCAATGTGTGATATTATATAAACTCTGGCTGTAGGTGGACAGCAGAAACAAACTGTGAACACTGGCATGGTTTGCCTGTCTGATGAATGTAAATCCAATATTTACTCTCCCTTTTGCTTCTGTTTTGGTTTCTACCGCCCCCTGAGAGAAATATCTCACTCTTTAGATGATAAACGTTCCAATATGTTCACCAGCTAGTCGCTAAAAAAAGACACTTTAAAGCTCTGCAGAGCTGAGGGGAACAGCACAGTCGACACTACGAGTGTCGTTTGATCCACTGTAAATATTGATCGCCTCTTTGAATAATAAAAATTGATGTCATCATCTGTAACATTAAAGCTTCTGACAAACGTTTAAATATGTTCTGTTGTCATCTTGCCAAGTATGACAAATTCATCATGTGATTTTTGTCAGCGAGATTATCACCTGTGTTTGTCCTTCCAGATGCGGAACCATTTGACCAGATTCTTGGTGCTCTGAAGTTTGGGGTGAAGACAATACTCCTGCCCTTTGAACCGAGCCACGTTCTCCATCGTCACACTGAGAGAGCAAGAAGAAGAGACAAGAAAAACATGTGATGATAGAAAGTGAAAAACATCGATGTTATGCAGTCCCGTAGCAGTAAAATTAGAGTATAAGGTAAGGTTCAGAAAGTAAAATATTTCCTGTTGCAGCTTCAAAAATAACATCATAATATGCACTAATGTTCAGGGTGGCAGGCCCAAATGTCAAACATTCACTCGTAATGCGGTGGCATCTGCTTGCTACTGTCGAGTGACTTAGAGAATAAAAGGGAGGGATGAAGCATAAATATTTGACATTTAGACATCCAGTGCAAGGATTTGGCTGCAACATTTTAATTAGGCTCACAATATATTTGAAGAAATGGACAGTTATGATATCTTCAAGAGTTTGAGGGAAGGTTGAGACCAGACTGTGTAGCACATTCAACATGTTTTTAACTGCTTTTCCAAACCGCTCTCAATAACATTTCCTCAGTTCAATGTGTGATTCAAAGTTTAAGCTTCCACAGGGCGGCCAGTTTCTTGGCAATCGAGTAATATTATGGAGCTGCCACTGAAAAATGTGACATCTAAGCTCATTGAAATCAATTGGTCCGTCTGCAGCCCTCAGCTTCAGGCAACGGTAGGGACAGTCTGCCTGCATGTGGTGCTTTCAGGCCAAACAAGGGGAAATGTGGGAAAAACACCCAGCATGCCATGGGGCCTCTCCATCCAGTGACACACTCAAAGGCTCACCAAACCATGAATGCTAAATAAGTTGACTGGCAGAGAAAAGACTTGACTCTCAATGAAAACGCTGCATTCACTGGTTATAAGCATTTGGGTTCAGGAGTTTTGCGTATTTTTTCCTGCTCATTCAGAGGCCACTTTGTTTAGCTGTTGAGGGGCAGCTGTACATGCTTTGTGACGGAAGGACTGAGCTTCGAGTGGCTGTTTAATAGAGACGACATGAAAACGCTGTTGTGTGTGCGCGCATGCCAGTGGACTTGGTATCTGCAAGCCCGCAATAACAGAAACACCCTGAATGTGGGTCCTCGGCAGAGTGGAAGTTTAACCTAATTACTGTTTCACGCTGCGCTTTAGTTCCTCCTCATTATCATTCACCTGGGCGGCTGAAGTGCAGCCACCAGCTCTAATATGGCGAGCAAATGTTTCATAAGCTCGACGGGAGGAAGGAAATACTGCGAGGGAGCTGAATGAAGGATGTAAGAGCGAGACGGAAGAGGAGAAAGGAAATAAATAACTTACTATTAACAATATGATTATCTTGTCAGATAACCTACCAAAAAGTAAAGCAATAATGAGCTTCATTCTCCTGAGCAACGACGCTGGTTTAGTTTCACTTCGGTAAAATTTGGAATGCGTGACTTTGCGTGACATGATTTATTGTGTGCTATCACTACTTTTACTTAAGTAAAGGATTGGAATACAACTCACAGAGGCACAACGCCACAAGGGCATCAATAAGAAAAGTAAAGTGATAGGAATACAAAGAGGGGATATAAAAGAAATCATGTCGGAAAAAAGACCAAATGGAAAATAGATGGAAAGAGACAATGGAGAGAAAGCAAAGAAATGAGGAGAAAACGGACGTTTTGTGGCTCTGAGCTTGTGTGTGTGTGTGTGTGTGTGTGTGTGTGTGATTTAGGAGTGGTCGCTCAGAATGCCAAGTCGACTGCCGTCAGCCAAACGGCCACAACAACGGCCAGAGAGGGGCTCTCTCCGCCCTTTTTCTCCAACTCTCTTTTCTGTGGCTTTCCGGATCCCGCTGAGGCTCATTTTTCAATGGGCACCAGTGGCTGGTGGCCCCCATCTCATGCTAATAGAACACACACACACACACACAAATTCACCCACATGCTTGTCTGACTGACTAGTCTTTGAAAACACGGCACATTTATTTCCCCTTTTCCTTTAGAATTATTGAAGGCACATACAAGTTGCTTGAATGGCCTAAAATCCAATTTCCATAATTCACTGAGGAAAACAGTATACTGAAGAAAGTAGAGAAGCTCAGAACAGTGAATTGTAAAGCATATTTGCTTGATATCTGACTGAAAGCGATAAGCCTGTTAATAGAATTTCTGCAGTATCATTTTCTATAATGACTAATCGCAGCAGTACTGACAATAAAATAATTAAATGTATGAGATCCATGTCATCTGATTAATCTAATTTCAATTTGGAAATCTTACTGCCATAATCTGTAAAAATATGAAATATCTGAATTCATGCTTCTTGTGAGTAAAACAATGGTTTGCTAATATTAGAATCTGTTTCTAAAGTAAAGGGTTAAAATGTAACCAGTGTTCAGTCAGAAAAGGGACATAGCATCGACTAACATCCATTCCCTGGAGACTAAGTTTAACTTTATTATTCACTTCACGCCTAACCATGAAATGTAATGGTTCACATTGTGCTGTATTACAGATTCATGGCACATGTCACATCCACATGATCAGTTTCTCACTGCCAAGTGGGGTTCTTTGTGTGATAATGTAATTTGCCAGCAGATGGCAGCAGAGTTTGCACCTCGAGTACCAACCGGACTCCAGGGAGGCTGACATAACATCCCCATCTGTTGTCTTTGAGATGAAACTTCAAATGAATTCCACGTGGAAACCATGGCTCATATTTCTAGCTATACATTCTTTCCCGGGAGCTGAGCCAAGATCATAGTACAAAACATATTCTACATACTGTAGGTCATAACGTTCTAGTGTATTTATTCAAAGTTTTCGATCTGAGCGCCACAGGATGCTTGGTGTTCAGACCCCCTGGAAGGAGAGGCCTAGTTATCATGCAGCATTCCTCACATCTGCTTGAGATGTGATTTTATGGGTCAAAGGTCAAAGAGCAGAGAGAGAGAGAGAGAGAGAGAGAGAGAGAGAGAGAGAGAGAGAGAGAGAGAGAAAAGGTGTCAACATACATTGTTAACCTACAAATATCATTGTCATTTCTTCTGTATGAAATAACATAATAATGATGCATGTGTATGCGATGTGGACAGTACACACAATGGCCTCATTGTGATAATTGTCTGGAAATTGAGCTCGACCCTTTATTAGATCGTCGTGTAGAAAGTGCTTGAAAGTTCTGGAAAGTTGCGTTTCATTTCTCCCCACCTTTCCCACTAACAAATCGTTCCTCACTCCTGACTGAGCGTGCCATTAAATCATCAGTTAATCATCACACTGTAAATCCTCCCAAGTACTTTAAGCACAGATGACAGGATGTTTTGACAACGCCTGTAAGGACGGCTGCACCGTGTATCTGTGTCGAGCTGGTACAAATCCTATAAGTCTCCAACACAGGGAGAAAGAAGGGAAGAAGAGGTGGGTGAGGAAAAATGAGTATGTGAAAAGAGATGGGTAAAGGTCAAGGAGAAAAGAGAAAAGAAACATACAAAGGACGAGAAGGAGAAAAAGAGAATGAAGGAGAGGATGAAGGTCAGCAAGGGAAAGGGCAGATATGAATAAGACATGGGCTACAATAAAGATACCGAGCAGCAGAACGAGAGAATGAAGAAATGGAAACGTCTCACTCACAAAATCATCTTCTCTTGGCAAAACGGGTGTTTGGGTTTGATCTCCAGCTTCTGCACATCCTTGTATCTGATCTTTGGTCCTTTTCTGGTGCACCTGCACTTGTAGGCTGTCGAGAAATCACACACACACACACACACACGTACACAAGTTAATCATCAAAAGTAGCGTGGTGAACTTGGAATGCTGGGGATTTAAAATGGAACAGAAATGGATGATTAGTCTCATTCACTCACTACTTGCACACAAATTGACGTGATAGAAACAGTAAGTGTTTGTGATTTGATGGTAAACTGCCTCTCAATCCTCAGTTTATCTTTTAAAATCACGCACTGACAACCGGAGTCAATATTTTTGTCTGGTGAAGTATCGCTTTAAACACTGTTTCTTTCAGTCCACTACTTAATGTGTGTGTGTGTGTGTGTGTGTGTGTGCGTGTGTGTGTGTACAGTACAGAACAACATAGTCAAAATGTACAGTTTAAATCAAGCCATGTAGAAACATGATCAGAATGTGAACTAACAAAGTATAACTCAACAGGGAATGAAAGTTAGTGAGATTTCTGCCCATGTGCATGTGGTTATATCCACCCTAAAATCAAACATACTTTTGGGTTAAGAAATAATTGGATTTTTATCCCCTCAACCAGAATCAGAATCAGAAAACTTATTTTTAATCCCAACAGGAAATTATGCGATTGCTCCATAAGAGATAGGAAGAAAGAGAAGCTTCAGTGCAACATCTTCTCTAGGTCCAGCGCTGTAGTTGTTGTGAAGAAACGCCGAGAGGATGAGTTTTGTTGGGTTGTGTATTTGTGATGGGAGGTGATGACCCGCAGACTCCACGGTTTGCTTCATCCATCATCTGCTGTGTGTCCTCGCTGCAGAGCACTAAATCTGTCCCGAGCCCCACGGTGTTGCCGGCACACCGAGACGGCGAACAACAAGACCTCATAACACCGAGGTCAGTGTATCCATGTAAACTGTGTAATGGAGGTTTTCAGTGCTTCAACCCTTCAGAGTCCGGAAAGAGAGCGAGGGTCTCCTTCCTACTGACACACACCCGTTTATTTGTGTAAATCCTGTCATCTCGGAGAGGACAGCAATACATATTTCATTTGTGACTTTGAAAGTTATTGGTTTCCTGTCTTTTGCACGAAACTATGATGCTACAGTGCGCGAGTACATTTACACAGTATGTGCTTTTCAAAGAGCCACTGGAAAATAAATACAGTTCTTCCTGAAAAGTAATCTGCTGATACAAGTTTTCCACCGAGTATGGCTGGGCAATACGGACAAATATCTTCTCTCACAATATATGCTATTTCACATCTCAGTTAAGATATGTCAGAATATGTTTTCTGGTTATTAAATAAATCATCCGAAGGAAATAACGACATGGTCTTGTATACTCCTACTGTGAATTCAATTATTATATTTTCTCCCTTAAGATCTTGTGTGCAAAATGATGAGATGTGTTGGAGAAGTTTAAGTAAATATGTACTTGTTATTATTCATTTAGATGACATAGTTGTGCATCCTGATATTTCGATACATGTATTATGACAACACGAATCCGATGAAAAGTGATCAATCGTCACTTTGAATCATCCATCAGCCCCAAGACAGCATTTAAGATTTACAGGTTGTTTTTTTGCTCCCTCCACTCGGCCCCATGAACACTGGCTTTAAGTGATTCCAGTTACACATGCCAGAAGCACACAAGTCCCAGAGTGGTGTTCAGGGTGTTAAAGGGCTTGTGAATGCCACCATAACGATCAGTATGACATCACATTTGAAAACAGTGGTATTCAACATTACACCCTTATCTGTTTATGGATAAAATAAGGCTGCTGAGTTGCCAAAGCAGGTGGCATATTGGTGATGTCAACACAGTTCTGTTGGGAGCACAATACACACACAAACACACACCAAGCTGTTGTTTTCACAACCTGGGGATCTTTGGTATCAACCTCTCTCACGTTTCTAACAAACTCTGGATGGGGAGAATTCTTTTTACTCTCGATTCCCTTCATGCAAACACGACAAAGCAAATCCATTTACGCCTCGAACTACGTCTTTGTTGTACGTTTACATCACCATCGCGTCAATGCAAAACACCCCTATTTACATAAATGTCTTAAAAGTGAACAAATAAAATAAAGTTTACCTTCTGCGCTCAGGACGTATAAGGCCACCACTAACAAAAGTAGCGCCGCTGTGCACCGATGCATGTCTTCCCGAGTTAAACAAATAAAATATGTTATTCAAAAAAAAAAAAAAAGCAGTTAAAGATCCGAGCTCTCGAAAACGCACCGAGGGGGGAAATCAACAGAAGTCTTTCGAGGTGTAAATCAAATCCGCTGTCGAGGGTTTTCTGTTTGGAGAGCTGATTGTGCAACTCCTCGTGTGCGTCCTGAGCGCCTGGATGAACCTGCAGTCACTCGTTTAGGTCTCTCTCTCCCCCTCTCTCTCTCTGGCTGTGGAGGCAGGCAGCAGCTCTTTTAAAAAGCAGCCCGCTGTCCCCTCCTCATTAATATGCACGGCCAAGCAGCGAATCAAACACTTGTGGCCTGCAAGGGAGACGTGGAGGAGATGGAAAGGCAGGCAGGGACGCAAATACTCACTTCGTCCACCAAAAACCCGGCCGGAGTGACGTCTTGATGGTGGACGCTTAATGTCACTTCAACCACTCGGCTTGTAGCGATATGTCTTCAAGTAGTTACGTTTCTGTTCATCAGCACTTCGCGTTGTTGCCATGGCCACGGAGACAAATGGTCTCCGCTGCTCACGAGACAACGCCTCAAACACAGCCTAATAATAGTTCAGCTAACTAAACATCCTGCTACATTCTCTGGATGAAGACACTCTGGTGAAAGCCCCGTAAAAGCTAGTAAGCGGACCTTTATTACAGCCACAACATGATAAACGTAGGCCCTACGTGCTCCAACTTCAAACATAGTTCCGGTCGAGACTGATGGTTATAAATCAGTGCGCAGGTGTCCACAGCAACTGCATTTGTAGATGTTGCTACTTGCTAACCATAATTCATAAAACAGGAAAATAGCTATGGCTGCAACCAATCATTATTTTTGATTAATCTGTTGATCTTTTTTCTAAATTGATTGATTGTTTGCCATATACAGTGTCAGAAAATAAAATGTAAAACACGTTTAAAAAAGCCTTATTGTTTGCATTTATTTGATCAAAAGGTATCAAATAACAGAAGACGTATCATCATAGTTTCCTTAAACAACAGTGTGGACATTTAAATATATTTTTCAATTCAACACACAATATTTAGTCAACATGAATAAATGCTGCCATTGTGTGTGGCTATGTCATCATCAGGGTGAACCATTGGCCTGTAAGAGATAGCCCTGAGAAGAAGGTCTGACCCCACCCACCTGGGACGCTCTGGCCACAGGATTAAACGGGATTCATCAAGGTCCTGCATCAGGAGGGATTTGTATGTATGTGTGTGTGTGTGTGTGTGTGTGTGTGTGTGCTTGTGTTAACCTCCCTGCCCCGAACACTGATGCAATCAGCTGCTGTCATCACTCAAACCAGCGGCCATGAAATGTCATCTGCACCATGGACCTTTGTGTGAGTGTGATCATGCCTAAAGAACCATATCTGTGAGCGTGTACATGAGAACATGCTCGTACTTATGTAGACATTTTGTAAACCGCTGCCTAACTTGTAGTCTACATGTATGTACAAGCCTGAGCAGTGAACAAATCAACTGTGGATCTATGTTGAACTCAGCATCTGGCTTTAAACAGCAACAAAACATCTTTGCCAATCCTTCCTTTGATTCTTGGGTTATACAGGCGACGGCAGTAGGACACGACAGCAGCGATCACTCACAGCAAACTGTGACGGATTAGGATGCACGCGACCCCTGCAGGACACCGTCGCTCTGAGAATCCATCTCAAGTCATTTTGATCTCAGGATAAAAGACATTGCCGAGCTGTTTGTTCCAGTCTTCAGCAGAAGTAACTGATAATCAGTCGGACATCTGTTGTCTATATCTATTAGATCATGTCAGCTCCACTGAATACCAAATGAAACAGAACAATTGATGTTAAATAACTAGATTACAGATGATGTCAGCCAAAAAAAAGAATCTGTCTCAAGATGATGATGAAAATGACATAATTTGTCATTTCTGATCAGCCAAAGATGTTTCTGGTAATGATCACTAACCAGACAATCATTGAGGGCATTGAGAATACCTCAATATTTGCATTTACTTTCTTTTTTATTCCTATTAATAAAAGGATATAAAAGGATAGGTTTCAATATTTTCAACAGATGCTTCCAGCAGGCTGGAGCCGATTTCTCTAACAAATGCCTGAAAACAGTTGCTCCCAATGGTTTTTTCTGTGTGATGTTCCCTCACAGGCAAAGTGGCCCTTCATCCACACCAATCCGTTACATTCCAAATGTGTTTATTGGAATAGATATAAAAGGTATGATATGTTTGGTTACATTGGATTCAAAATGACAGAGTGCAGCGGTGGTCGAGCAAAAAGGAGAGTGAATAAAGAGAGGGATCGAACGGGGACAAACCTGCATGCCTCATCTGGCTGTGGCCTGCCTGCTCTCTCAGTCATTTCAACCGCTCAGCCATAACATTGATGGAGATACAAATGACGAGAATCTGAGACACACTGCTATTTTACTGGGTATTGTGACAACTAATATCCTATAGATCAGCATCCCACCAATTATAACTATTTTTTACTCACAAAAATATGGCTATTTATTATTTTCAATCAGATCACAATTTCCCAGTTTTTTTTTTAAATGATCTGAGCAAATCAAGTACTTCAGTTTAACTTTAAACAAAGCAATGCCTACTTAAGATCTGAAGGGACCATGCAGAGTGGTAAGCATTTCAAGAGTAGGTTTCCTGTTGTTTCATTTAATTATTAAAACCATATTCTATGTCTCCTGGTTCCAAGAATAGATGCTTGTATCCAAAAATTGTACAATTTGTTTTTGCAAATATTCACAATTGTTTCCATTTCGTGGTAACACAATGAAGAACATGTCAAATACTTTTGTTAGCCGAAGGCAACTTGAATTTCAAAAGGGGCGATTAATATGTCACATTCTGACACAATAAAGATATTTTTCCTTCATTTGATCAAGTAAGACAGGTTATTTGTGAAAGTGGCGGTCAGAAGACTTTGTCTACACTGCCAACCCCTCTGGTCACCTCTAATTCTTTCAACCTGACTGAATTCGTCACAAAGAGAAGAACTGTGTCTAGTTATACAAACCTGGACTCCATTTTTATCCAAGTGTAATGACTTTTAGTGGACTTGGCAGTGGCGCAAGTGCAGATCTAATTCACATGGAAATAGGACAGTTTACGCCAAAGTCAAACACGGCAGACCTGTGTGAAGTGTGTTGGAGCTGTTTACTTTGGAATGGTGTGTTGTAAAAGTGAGAAGAGAGTACGTTTGTGTGTTGGCAGCCAGACCGAGTGTCTAGATATATAAATACAGGCTCTAGCCTGTAACTAAAACACACAAAAACAACTCAAGTTGATTATAACCATCGGTGCAAAAACTGTCTCTGTTGCAACTGCGACTTATTCAAAACACTGTGAACATATCAGCCTATTGAGATGACTGCAGCTTCTACATGTTGGAGATTTTGTAAAAACCTGGAACTTTATAACCTCTGTAAAAACACCATCTGCTTCCTCTTTTCCAACAGATTTCTTCTGATTCGATAAAATTGTGTGTTCTGAAATAACATCCATCTTTCGAACACTGCGATACTTCTTGATGTAAAATGTTAAATTACCATCTTGACTGAAACAAAAGTCACACTTTTAGTCACTTTTAAGTCACTTTTACTGTCATGCGCCACCTGCACTCTTGTGTGACATCATGCTTCTTTGTTTCTTCCTTCTTTTTAAATAATAATGTATAGTAAACCTGTAATAAAACATTTTGATCCTGTCATTATTGTCCCATCTCTAACAGACATGTTTGCCAAATCTAGACCTCCATTAAAACTGCTTTCATAAAATAACATTAATGGTAACCAAAAATCTCTAAATATCCTTTCTCATCAAAAAGGGTTTCCTGTCTGAGGACAGGGAGGTCAGGCTCTCCGGGGTGGACCTGTTATTACTTTGTGTCCGCTGGGTGATTGGCTGTCTTTTGAAGTCAGGTAATTGTAGCTAATCCTCACTTCTGGGGGTAGTTTGAGGGTTAAGATTAGAGGAGTGGATGTTGAGAAACGGATTGTAGCAAACAAAAACTCCTCATACGTAAAATGATATAAACCTGTGTGTATGTGTGTTTGCATGTTTGGCAGTACAGCATTAAAATAAATCATGGAGCTTTTAAGATGAGTAATTTCAAGAAACTTACCGGTAAATAAAACCCTGGATTACCTGATTTTGAAGCCTGAACACATTATGTGTATTGCATCATAGGAAATAATAGAATATCCTTTTCTTTTTCTGAATAGAGGGTTGTATTTATTTGCAAGAATTTCATTTACAAATTATTTTGTAAACTAGCTTCAGGTCAATGGTCAATATCTATTGTAGAGTTCTACTTTGCATTCCACTTATTTGCATGTTTCCTTGTGTCCTTTGTCCACAGACATGAAGGCAGTAAGAGAAACACAATTTTGAGACCTGCAGACAGGGCAGCAGGCAGACAGACAGGTAGGCAGATGCTGAAGATAATTGCAGGAAAATGCATATTCTCTCTACATGTTTAGCTAATGCAGGCATGTAGGGACAATGCCTACGGACACACAGACAGGTGTGCAGATGCTGGGAAGCAATTGCTAATTGCTTATAATGCAATGCTAAGCGGCGGCTATGTTTTGATGTTTCCCTGCATAGGATTATTTCTGAAGGAATAAATCAACCAGTGAAACCAGAATAAGCAGTGTATTTATAATACATAATAGTGATTTTGTGGGCGTTAGATTGTGTGTGTGTAGGTCTGTGTGAGACAGGTAAATGGACAGACAGGTATTCAAAAAGGCGTGTACGGGCAGAAAGACAGACAGGTGTGAGAGGATAATGGGGTGCAGGGTGAGGCTAACTGCCCTGGGCAGAGACATAATCACTGTTTTAACTGTCATTGTCACATCATGCTGTTTTTAGAAGTTTACAGCCATCAGGCTAACAAGTGGTTGTAGGATGGAATTGACTTTGACTTTTTTTCTTCTTTTTTCCCTCGCTAGGAGCAATTTTCCTTCCTCTTATGGACATTTCTTCATTTGGAGTATTTGTTTAATTTGAGATGGAGATTTCCAATCAGTACAATGCCAATTTTAACTTACTTTTATTGACTTTAAATGTGCAAGAAACTTAAATAACTACACTAATAAAGTAAATATAAAGTAAATCCTGGATTATATATCTGCCTATTTGCGCCACAGATACTTTCAAAATAACATGCTTTTGTTGAAATAACGCGCAACATGAACCACATTCCTTATGCAGCCTTGAGTCTACATTTGAGCAGTGACATAAAATGACCTGCTGGGACATGAAAAGAACAGACGAGACAGACACACCATCAGTTGTCGCTTGTTTGGATTTACATGGCTTCTACAAGAGAAACCTTTCATAAAGTCTGTAGACAGTTTCATTGTTTTACAGAAAGAGAGCAAGAGCATGTGTGTGTATGTAGAGTCCTACTTGAAATCCCTTCTACCCATCAGTTAGCACATAAACAGACAGGCCATTAGTGTTCTCTGTAGAAAAGTATGTGAGTCCACTGAGCTGAAGGTACGTGAGAGCTCACAATGGTAACAGTAACATAGCATCACAGAGCAGCAAAAATCTAAATTAGGAACTTTCACTCATACGCCTGCTGAAACCCTGCAACCAAAACCTAGACCTTCAATCAACCCAACTCAGCAATTAAATGATGCACATATATTATGGCTATTATGGGAGCGTGTTGGAATTAAGTTTGTTCCTATGCATCCATTGAGCCTAACTATATGACTGAAAGTCATAACAGTCATCAATGTGCACAATAACAGCTATTTTAAGAGCTGGATGAATCAGAAGTTTGGAACCAGGCTACCTTGCCTAGCGGTAAGCTAGTAGTAAGTGTGTCCTTGGTGGTGATGCAGGGGAAAAGGTCAGGAGGTAACATTGGGGTTCATTCTCTGAGGACCATGAATATAGAGCACATTTTACAGGAATCCATCTTTTCAGCATCTCACAGACTAAAATAGTAGTCCTCTGATTTCAGCTCACAGCAACAAGTCAGATGATCGTCTCATGGCAGTTAAGCAGTAGTAGAGACTGATGGCACCAATAAGAAATCACTCATTGGTTTTCTATTCAACCTGCAGTCTGTATGTATCTTTTAGTAATTTATTTGTGCCCAACTTTTTCAGTAAATAAATGTATGCATGTTTGTCAATTTTAGCAAGGAAGCCCTCCTCCCTTCAGAATGATTTGTTGTTACTATCCCAGTCATTGCTTAATAAACCCCCAAAAGACGTTGTATTGCATCTCTTGGCTTGCAGCTGATCAGGATTTTTTGCAGCCTTGAGGTTTCTTTTATAACTCTATCAGAGGTACTTCCAACAAAAACAACTACAAATAAACAAATAAAGAAGAGCAACATCAAAACAGAGAAATTATCCACCCTGACCTGAGCAGAGCTATACCATTGTGGGCTGAACTGAGCTGAACCTCTAGTTGAAATGTGACTTGATCACGGGATCTGGTTTTAAGTGCACTTGGTGAGATTGGTCTATAGAATTAGACTAGTGGAATGTGAGTTAGACAGCTGCACAAGAAGAAAAAAAAACACCCTGTCCCCAGGCATTCTCAGAACTAAGAGCTGTTTTTCTATGGTAACAATCACAACTTAGGAAACCGGAGCTCTATGTGGTCTGCTGACTAGGAACATTGAGAGGGGGTCGAGACAAATGTGGTCAAATATGACGTGAAATGATGCTAAACACAATGGTGAGCAAGCGGAAAGCACCTAAAAACATATTTAGCTCAAAATCGGCATTTAACACTAGGTTTTCCACAGTGTTAAAGGAAAACACCACCGCATTTCCATACTGAACTATGTTCTGCTCTGATGTTAGACGAGGTGATACATACCTCCCTCTCCTCTGTGCGTGCACTCAATGGCTCTTGCGCGCACTCCGCGCAGCGCTAATTTGCTAGCATGTAGCTTGTCCTTAGGATCCAAAGGGGGGTGAAGTTAGAAGCGACCAAGCACTTCCACGTTGTCCCTATTTAAATACGGTTACGTGAGTAGTGACACGACCCAAGTTTGGTTACACAAAATGAAACATGCCAATTTTTCTAAGCGGATAACAAGGATAACTATATAGTATGGCGGAATAACAACTGGAAGCACTTCGACGTCGGCGCAGTAATATCATCACTCCACTCCCCCTCTTACTTCCGTCAATAGAACCTACGTGACCTGCACGCCGTCGCCTGCACTACCTGTAGTAGTTTGTGCACAGTTGAGTAAGCATCAGGTTGTAGTAAGATAGTTTGTGAACAATCAAACATCATGGTTATAACGTGCATCGTACAGGGTTGTGAAAACAAGCAGAAGGTGTATAGTCCCGTCATGTTTTGAGTGATGATATTACTGCGCCGACGTCGAAGTGCTTCCAGTTGTTATTCCGCCATACATTATATAGTTATCCTTGTTATCCGCTTAGAAAAATTGGCATGTTTCATTTTGTGTAACCAAACTTGGGTCGTGTAACTACTCACGTAACCGTATTTAAATAGGGACAACGTGGAAGTGCTTGGTCGCTTCTAACTTCACCCCCCTTTGGATCCTAAGGAATATACTGGGACAAGCTACATGCTAGCAAATTAGCGCTGCGCGGAGTGCGCGCAAGAGCCATTGAGTGCACGCGCAGAGGAGAGGGAGGTATGTATCACCTCGTCTAACATCAGAGCAGAACATAGTTCACTATGGAAATGCGGTGGTGTTTTCCTTTAAAGTGGCAATGCTGTGGAGGTCAAATATCTCTACTGTTATGCTACAGTTGGATGAAAAGTTGATGACTCATCTGCTTACATGTGTTTATTCTAATTACACCATAGAGCTACCGTTCACCAGAAGTTCATTGCACGATCTGACATGTCTCAAAATGCAAATCTCACAGTCTGACACAGATGCCTCGTATGAGTCAAACTTCAAAGATTCTGCCTCCTACATTTCCCAAAATACAACTTAATAGTGAGTCTTGTTAGACCATCCCTGCCTGACAAAGGACTACATCTTTCAAACTCCTCGTTACAAGGCATAAACTGGGGCAAGGCGGCTTCACATTGGAAATGTTTCGTTCCAGTCATTAGGGTTTATTTCCTCAGATTTGACAAAGCTCCACAGACGCACATATTTTTTTTATCTGTTCACATAGTGAGCAGAACCCCATGACTAGAAAAGTGATTGGTATGTGTGTATGAATGTATGTTCCCGACGAAGCCAAGTTATTCTAATACGATATGAATCTTTAAGTCTTATCTGGAGAAGGAAATACAAGTTTGTGGGATCGGATTTCAGCCAAAGGTGGAAAAACAATTGCTGCTTGTGAGAAATTTCAGCCCACGAGAGATGTTCTGGCTCACCCTGAGGTTTGAATTACACTCATTCAGAGCTGCAGGGAAAATAAAATGCTCTTGTTTATGTCTCCTGTTACTCAGGAGTTGTAAATCATGAAAAGATGATGCTTTCTGCAAACTTCACAATATTACGTTTCTTGAGCCAGGACATGTGTTGACACATTGCTGGAAAAGTTGGCATTTTCAAGGTGGGGATATAAGCACTACTTCAAATTCATTGAGGTCAAAGGCAAGAACGTGCATGACTGCAAGACTTTGTCGACATCCGTTGTAAGTAACTCATTAAACTAATTTAATGAAGCGCATCTACAAAGCTAGTGGCCAAAAACACCGATGGTGGAGGATGAATCATTCCGAGCCATTATTGCTAAAATACCTAAGAAAGCAGGGGCCTGTACGCCATGCTCAAAGACGTTTGCAAAATACCTAGATGCTGAGTACTCCAAAATGAACACAGAGCTTAAAAAGTGTTTTGAAGAGTTGGACTTTTTGTCTACAACTGCAGATATTTGGACTGTGCACAATCGCAGTTACCTCGGCGTGACCGCCCACTGGTTAGAACCACACAGCCTAGAGCGAAAGAAAGCAGCCTTGGCCTGCAGACGTTTCAAGAGCCGTCATACGTATGACAGCATTGCTACTGAGCTGGAAAATATCCACTCATCCTTTAGTATATCTCACAAAATCCCAGCTACTTCTGGTAAAAGCTACTGCTTTTAAAGTTTACCAGCCTGTTCAGGATAATGACTCTGGGGAGGAGGATGATGATGATGATGATGATGATGATGATGTGACTTTTGTCGACCTTCATGATGTCTTATAAGACACAAATGTGGAAGAGGATGTTGTAACTTTGCCACCACACCACAGGTGTGCATCGCACATAGCAAACCTTATTTCATACTCTGATGTGGACAAGTGGCTACTTTCAAGGCCAGGCATAAAAGCTGTGTACAGAAGTGTCACCTCCAAATGCACAGCTTTGTGGAACAAGGCCAGCCGTTCCACAGCGGCTACAGAGGTTGTGGATGAAGTCCTTGAAAGGAAGCTCCTTGTCCCATGTACAACCAGATGGAACTCCTTTCATGATGCCGTTGCTCGGGTCTATGAATTCCCAATCGCCGAGCTGAACACCATTTCCTACAATTTTGGGTTGAAGGCCATCACAGATCTGGAGTACCAGTTCCTCAAAGAATACCGCACAGTGATGAAGCCACTAACAGAGACAGCATTACACATTAATGCTGTATGTCTCTCTCTCTCTGTGTGTGTGTGTCTCATTTCAGGTAATCAAAACCAGATTTGCAGAGGTGCTGGAAAGTGAGACTGCCGTCTTGGCTGCGGTGACACTGCCCAGATTTAAACTACGTTGGCTGTGGACACAGGAAAGGAAGGACAGCGCCAATGCAAGACTGCTGGCGGAGTGCCGGAAAAGTGCCCAAGATGAAGACCAGCTAACAGGTACCAAGGCACCAACGTGCAGCCTCAGCACCAACTCAGCCATAGAGGATGAATTATTTTCCTCTGAGGATGCTTCTGTGGAAAGCCAAGTCGCTGACTATTTAAAATCAGGAGCACAAGGGATGGACAATCTTAATGGATTCCCACTAATAAAGAACATTTCACTCAAATACAATGCAGCCACTCCATCCAGTGCCCCAGTAGAGAGACTATTTAGCCTGGGGAAATTGGTCTTCACCCCAAAGAGGAAGAGGCTGACAGACAAGAGGATTGAAATGCTGCTGCTTCTTAGATACAACCAGTGGTTTGAAAGGTAGGATGGTTAGGCTACATGGGTTAGTCGGATATATGAGGGATACATGAATATATGAGTGTTTTAGAGTGTTTGGATGGGTAGATGAATATCTAGGAGCTAAAGTTCAATCTTTAAAAGCACTCCATCTTCCTTAACTGTTTACTTTTTTTAATGAAGATAAAGAAATACAGCAGCCTATCTCAGGTTATTAGAGTTTGATTTATTTAATTTGCTACAGTTACAGCAAACACACTTTATATTATTTAACAGTTCTTCAAGTACTGAAAATACTTGAAGTACAGAATGTCTATCAGACCAGTTATCTGAGATTGGGAGTTTGATTTATTTAATTAAGAATAAGACTAGCTAAACACACTTTTGTTGTTGTTTAAATGTTTACTTTTGTTGTGAACAAAGTACTTGGAAGTACAGGTTGTTTACTTGACCAGTTGTCTCAGGCTGTGAGAATTTGATTTAATTTGCTATAGAGTTGAATGCACTTTATATGGTTGAACTGTTTACTTTTCTTACAAAGATAATACTTGAAATGCAGGATAAACCTCTTGCTGTCTGTCAATGTGCAACAAATGTTGAAGGTTATGTACAAGCACCTGTCTGTTCTACTCATTTCATCTGATTTTTGAAAACTGCTCAAAATATCCAAATTCTTTGACATATAGCAACTTTTTTTTTTTAACAGTAACGCAAATAGTTACTTTCCCTGGTAACGAGTTACTTTTATTATTGTGTAATTCAGTTACTAACTCAGTTACTTTTTGGAACAAGTAGTGAGTAACTATAACTAATTACTTTTTTAGTAATAAACTTACGGTAAGTAACGTTCCCAACGCTGCCATGGAAATGAATCCAGTCTATTAAATAAGCGTATAAACTGCAAAGATGCATGGAATAAAATGTATTCAATTTAATGTCGTTCATCATTCATAACAAAAAATCACTTCATATATATTTCTGCCTTGTGTCACCTAGTGTCCATATAGGCAAAATAAAACTTTGGCCACCCATTCATGAGAAAAATCGAGTGACCAGTAGCACTAACTGCAGTCTTGTGTTCTGAAAGCACAATGAACGGGGAAGGAACGTTTTTTTTCCTCATAGTTTGCTGTATTACTGCTGTATTACTATGGCCCACTGAAAGCCTCAAAGTATTCACACACTTAATGGTGCCAATAGAGCTCCAGTCTGTGCATGCAGATTGATAGAAACATGCTTAAAACACTCGAGTGATTCGATGTCTCTCCTGGGTTAACACACTTTTTTTTTTTTTTACTACCTTTGTGTATTTCCTCCCCATCTCTATGTTGTTGCCAACGCAGATGGAAGATTTCAGTGAACAGATGCCGGAGAGATGTTATCCAAGTGTTCCACGGATAAAAACTAAAACAGAGTTAGACTCAGAAGCCTGTGCTGTCCTGACACGAACCCCGTTGCTTAAGAAAACACATGGACAAAACATGTCATGTTCAAAATACATTGTGTAAAGAATTACTTGTAAAGAAGATGTGCTGTCATGACACTTATGAACTATTGGCTTTTAATATTGTTTGTCACAAATTTGAGTAAATATTTTGCCAAAAGTTATTTTGTTCACAGGATATTCAACCATCATTTCATTATAATACATTTAAGACTAAAATATTTCTTTCCACAACCAGTACAAAATGTGTTAGAGGTTTCTAGAATAAATCATGTGAGTGTGTTTGAAGGCACATTTTCAAAGACTGTGACTCTGGTAGGTTTCTACTGGATGCATAAAACAGATTTTATTTGACTGGATAAGAAGAAAAACCTAAGTGCTTCTGAAACTATTGGACTATTAAAATGGGTTTCTGATCTACAAAATGAGAGAAAGAAAAGAAGCGACGAAACATACAGAAAAGAAATACAGGCTGGTAGAAATTAAAATGAAAGAACCAATCGACACAAGATGTGAATGGCTGAAACCAGACTGGAGGCAGCAGTAATTCAGATTATTTGTGTCACAAGATGAACTAAAATGGACCACAACTTTTCAACACTCATACTCCTAATTAATCTACCCTGTTCACTTCTTCATGCATTCAAAGGGGCATTAAGTGATCGATGGCTTTTATTAACCTCTACTGGCACCCAGTTGGTATTACAACAATATTAAAACAAAATATGCCTCTTTTATAGTTCAAACAACAATATATATAAAATGTCAAATAGAACAAAATGTCATTGTGTACATTTAGCACTAAGATGTGTATAATTCCAGTTGCTTAAAAAAGTTCTTATCTGAATTCATTAACATAGCACTGTTGTTCTTAAGGTATGTTTGCTGAACAGATACTACTTTACTCAGACAAGAACACTTGTTTCTCTTTTAAACTCTTACTTTATTGGCAATGATATGTTGTAGTTTCTTTCTTTTGACAAATAAATTACTTAAATGTAAAATGTAAATCTGAATAAACCTGCTTTCTACACCGTTTGCTCATCGTGTATGTTGGAGAAGAGAAAACAAAGTTGATAATAAAGCAGTGACATTGCATCTTGTTCATCTTCTCGGCTTACTTCTAAAATGTCGGGAAATATTGTGGCTCAAAACTAACAGATCGCTGCTGAGAACTCTGAATTGCCCTCATCACTTCAGGCCACAATTACCATCCAGGGGTTCCAATCAATGATTGTCATATTTTCCTTTCCAATAACAACCACATGTGTCTTTGGCTCAAGCGAGTCCATGATTCACCACAACACAGCCATTATTACTGATTAGAAGGTAATTCTGCCATAGTCGTTTTCAATCATGTAAAATCTAACAAAAATGATTCGATGTTTTCTTTGTGACTCAGCGAGTAATAACCAGGAAGTGCTTGTCACACAGGGAAATGTCAAAACAGCTGCTGTGTCAGCTCCCCTTACTATATTTAATAAAAAGGTTACATATCATTCTAAAGCACTTTTGTCTGCAGTTATAAAACCTTGGCTTGGTATCTTTACACACTTGAATATTCTGTTTTATTTTACAGATAAAATTGTTCAGCGTGGGATTTGAAGTTATCACGATTGTATTCTTAACAAGGATGAACAACTTTTAAAGCGTCTGTGAAACTGTGAAAGGTGTTTCAATCATCATGTCTTTTAAAAGGCTTGGTCCCGTCGTTCTTTTTCAAATTCAAATGGGAAAAATATTTTCTGTGTTTGTAGTCTTAAAGGCGTTTAGCTCAACGTGATATTTGCATGCAAAGAATAAGTCTAGGTCATCAGAGGGGGGGGCAGTCACAGTAAGAATTATAGGGTTCGTGTTTGCAGCTTAAAAGGAGAAGATCACCTGGGGTTGCATTTGTTAGAGGGACGAGAAGAAGTGTTCATTTCCAAATGATTTACTCTAGAAGCACAAGTGTCTGATGAGCAGCAGCAGGTTTTTTCTTTTTCCATCGGCTAAGAATGCACTCAGGAGGCTCAGTTCATCATTGGACCTCGTTAGATCAGGAACACTTGATTTGTTGTTATGAGCATAAACAGTGGGGAAACTGTCTGACTATTGAGGCGAAAGGGAAAGTGGTATGATTATGTGTGTTGCTGCAGTTGAAGAGGAGCCAGTCACTGTCAAAGCCAAAAACAGCAACAACGGATACATTTGTGTTTGAGATTTGCTTTCTACAATCTGCAGAGTTTAGGATGGGAACTCAAAGTTCAAGTTAACTTTGATCATTTCTTAATTAAAGTGGTTGCCTTTGAAACAATGGTGTTACAGGAATGGTGGGACATATGCATGTTTGCTTAGTTGCAGAAAATAAGTGAGAAGAATGATACCACTCTAATGTCAATACAGTACACATGAAGCTACTTGGTTACACTGACATGTTTTGTGGTCAAAGTAGCTGTAAACGGTGGTCAAATACATTCTATTTCCGATAAATTCTTCCCAATTATAGGCTGTGGTACTTTTACTGCTAACCTTTCCTCCCTTCATAATTAGTAGACTTGCTCTACTGAAGAATAGCTGCTAACAAAGCTCTGCTAATTCAGTGAGAAACACATATTCCTATAAAATCTTCATAATAAGAGTCGTCTGCAAAAGCAGGAATGTGGGTTTTCATCAGCGGTAGCTTAAGAGGACGAGGACAGGAGGTCTCAGCTGGGCTCCAGTCCCGGTTTTCCTCCTCTCCTCCCATGCGGGATGGAAGATGATGGAGATCTATGCTTGATAAATAGTCCGGGCTGTGCCCACATGCTGTCCACACCTCGCTGAGATCCAAACGCGATGGGAGCCAGACCACCTTGGCATGTGGTCCGGCTGATTGGATCCCAATGTGAGCCTGATGCGATCTCGGAGTGCACGGACTTGACAGTCAATGCATCTTTGCCATGATTGCGTTAGATGTTATTGTCCCCTGCCTCCATTACTTAAATCCTCAACATTCTTGCCTGATTTTACCTGCTCACGGGAGCTTAGAGTTAAGCCGGGAAGACAGATGACATTTTAGAAATCTCCAACCATTTGTTACTTTCCTGCTGTTTTCAGCTGGCTGTCAGCCTGTTGTTGTTCCCCGTTATCCCCCACTGGTAGCATTATCATCATGAAAGACAACCAAGAGGCCTCAGATACACAAGCATGTCAGGGTTACATACATGAGGCAACATGAGGAGAACTTATCTGATCCAACACATTCTGTGGTTTCTTTATGAGTGCATATGTCGGTGGTGTGTGTGTGGGGGGGGGGGGGGGGCAGTGACAGATTTATTTTCACCATAAACATAAAGGCTGAGAACATGATATAGGTCACCAAGCTAATGCTGGCACGAGGCGTGGTGCACATCCATGGAAACGTGACCCGGCTCTTGAATAATTTGCATGTCATGTAAAGGGATAGCCTGGAGATCTCACGCACAGAATGGCCCTCATTGTGGAGTTTGAGGATATACGTCGAGGTGTTGAGAGACATGGAAACTGAACGGATAGAAAGGACTCTTTCTGATTGCAGTGCAGGTCTACACATGGGAATCATCATCATCTACTGCAGTAAAATATGAAGTCCTGGCGTCCTACAGGACCACTATTTCATACATACATAGTGGGGTAGTTAGGGAAAGCTGTATTAAGGATTATAAATACTTTATCCCCCCACACTGTGGAGAGATGTTGTTGGTTGGGAGTTCTGGGAAAAAATTGTTTGTTGTGAGGATTTCTCTTTATTAATTTCGGTTTGATTTAAATTGAACAAATCACAGATGCTGCTCAAAGCAGAATAATTTAATTTGTTGCGGTGGCATCATAGGAAACATGTGAAATGGAAATTTATTTTCTTGATTTTAAGTGAGAAAAATATTTTCCAGATTTCCCTCTGTTGACTTGATTGTTTTCTCTAGATGTTAGCGCTCTGTGGCCGAGGGAAATGCGGCGGCTTTGCATTGCGTTCATTAGATATTGATGAGACCGGTTAATTATTCATTATTGTCCTCGTTAACTCTGACCACAGTGACCTTAAGGTATATGTGTCACATTTCACTCTGGGCCTATTTAACATGTGTGTCACACACACACACACACACACATGCACAAACAGACTCAATCCTGAAAGGATGCGTACACTGAAACCTGAGACTTGTGTTGTTGTCAAAGACAGCTTCTCACGGCAACATGTGATTAACTCCGTCATTCATTCGGCTTCTTACAGCCCCTGAAATGAAAATGATGCGACTGAGGTGCAGCTACAACCTGCAGTGACAGGTAAGAGACCAGCCGACAGTATCTGCTTTCACCTCCACACTCATTCACCTCTTTCCATTCACAAAACACACGGCCGACACGAATGAACTAGTTCACACAGGCCAGAAAAGTGGGACACACACAAGGGAGGGCTCCCTCCAGAAATGTAAATTATTTTGGCTTAATTTGAGCTATATTTAATATGCTTTATTTATTTAAAAATCTTTTTTGTATTTAATCTATCTGTTTTTTAACAAAAATAGTGAAGATGGGGCTTTAAACATACATCTTGAGCGCCAACACTGTTTTTGGTCTTTTCATTTCTAGTCCTTAGTGTTCACTTGCATCAGAAAACAGAACACCTATGAAATATTGCAAATATAATTGCCAATTATTGGCAAGAACTTAAGGATGTTACAAAAGAGAAATACGAACACACACACACACACACACACACACACACACACACACACACACACGCAACACACACTTTCACAACAAGTCTAATGCCACTTGCTGTGCAGAGATTTCTACTTTGGCATAAAAACACAGTCACCTTCAGCCTGAGCTGTTAATGTGTGTGAGACAGAGACACACAGAGAGAGAGAGAGAGACAGAGAGAGAGAGAGAGAGAGAGAGAGAGAGAGAGAGAGTCCATTGGCACACCATCTCGACCGGCATCCAAGCAACTGCTATTGACCAACGGTGGAAACTATTTGTGAACGAGCCGCTGAGTCCTGAGACAGACACACACATACACACACAGATTATACACACTGACACACAAAAACACGTGCACATAAACACCCACACTGGCCCCATATGCATGGATACACACTTGCACAGCTGAAACACAAACTGTATCCAAATGGCTGGTTTGCACAGACATTTTTGCGAACACACACACACACACACACACACACACACACACACACACACACACACACACACACACACACACACACACACACACTTAGACCCTTGTCCCGAGACGGCCCTTTGGGTGGAGAATGGGACAATTTCGTTCTGTCTAAAGGGTGCTTTGTGTCCGGACTATCTGCTTGACGTGCACACACACACACACACACACACACACACACACACACACACACATACCTAATGACTGCTTTGTGTCCACATTATAAGGCGAGGACAAACTCAAACATCAACACAGGGACCAGCTGCTTTGTACCCTCATTATGTAGCTGTTAGGCTCAGGCTACTTGGGATTGCAAACACGGGCCAAGCAGATGTCCACTTGCTCAATAGTGCTGACGGAAGGAGCACACAGACAAATATACGCAGATGGATGTGTGGAAAGGTACACAAACTCTGTAAACTGAGCAATCGGCTAATCCAGCGAAGTCCATGTTTCCTCTCATTCACAAGAAACGATGCATTGTAGACTTCCGGCCTGAAATGGGACCAAGCAGTACTGGGTAGTTAGGGGCAGCATAACTTCCACTATGCCATTGAAATACAATGAAACATCATTTACAACACCATTAAGCAATTGATTATTTTTCTGCCTTTCGACTGAACAAGAAGAATATGTATTGGTTTTATTTGAGAATGTGACCACTGGAGTCTATTAGCAGTCCATGTTCATTAACAGTTAGTATGTACGAATTGTAAGCAGAAGATGAAAACCCACCCATCACTTTGTAAAGTATGTAAAGGATGTATTTAATTAAAGTGCCTTTGCCAAGAAATCTGTCCAACAGATCCTGTAGAACTATTTATATGTTGAGAATATAGTCATAAAATGGAATTAAAACATATTCCAAATAACTCAATTGATTTTTCATACAGCTGTCTGCTCCGTGGGGCTTATGTTGAACTGCTAAATACCCTTCAGCTTATCTCTTGCATGCTTGGCGCTACGATTCCTGGCAGGAATACTACTTTTACAATATAATGGGTTTGAGAATTATGCATTTCTTCTGGTAGCAGTGCCAAAATCAGGGGGTTTGGTGATGTAAATCGTACTTCCTGCTAACTTAAATCAACTTCACACAGCCCTTTCACCCTTCCACATACCACTAATTAAATGATGCTGATAAGGTGACGTGTTGCCTGATGTAAGCGCTACGTTGCTGAACTGTGTAGGTTCATGTAATGTATGTATGAGTCACGAGGAACACAGAGGGATGTAGGCAGCACCAAGACTGATGCAGCATTCGATGCACAAGAGCACGACAATGCCGTGCTTTAGGCAACCGCTGACGTTGGTGATCGCGTTTGTCCACGAGTCACGATGAGAGGGCAACGAAGAACACAAAAGGGTCTGAAGAATGAGAAGGAGGTACAAAATATTCAGCTTGTGTTTTGAGTCAGTGCTCCATTGTTTCTTCTTCAGGACAGCTATGATTGACTGAATGTGCATCTCTATTAAGTCTGAGTCACTCTGATGCCTTCATGTGGCTTCTGGCTGGAAGGACAACAATATGATGTTGAACAAAGCATCCTTTTCTCCCCCCCGTGACAACTGCTAAACAGCTGACGTACTTCAGGATCAGCCTACGCCTACTAAGCACGCATAGTTTTTCATGACACGTTTTTAGCTGCTCCCCGGGTCTGAGTGGGCGACATGACATACATATTTGCATGCAGGCAATCAGGGAATTGACTGAAGGAAGGAAGCTGAGGAAGTCAGCCCACATGAGTACGTGGTTTTGACTAAACCAGACAAAACCCTGCAGAGAATTCTCAAATACCAGATAAGAGCCAGTTTCAGCCCACAGAGGCCGTGAGGTCAGGGTAAAAATCTTGGAAGCCAGTATGGGAGGGATGCTGCTGTAAACAGCTGACTAGGTTTCGTCCAGGTTTCTTTGTGCACCATGTACTCAGTTGCACCCGAACATTGATGTTAATGTGGACTTCTCTCTGCTGTTAAAGCAAAGTGGATGATGAGAATAAGGTTATGTCACATAAAGCCATTAATCACGTACAACTGCCTCTGGGGAGAAGAGACAAGGTGAATGTAGTCCCAGGTAGTCAGGAGGCGATCCGTCCTGGGCTGCTGTCCAGTGGACGGGGGCACCACGGGCGGCTGCTCCAGCCAGACGGGACCTCATGTTATTTTTCCGAGCTGCCTCAGGGAACTGCAGTATGGGCGGACACTTTAATGAGGAGAGGACTACTTTGCTGTGCGTTTCACATCCTCACATTCACCTATATGTGTGTGTTTATTGTGATGATTTCTTTGCTTTGTTTGGAATAGTTGCTTGTGGTATTTCAGTGAGACAACATTAAATCTGTCAACAATTTTTTTCAAGCTGGGGAGCGTTAGGCCTCGGACTGGGATCAATCTTTAATGTGTAAGGCAGCACTGACTTAAACCTTTGCCTTCCGAACTTTGTAAAACAAAATGTAATAAATAAATACAGAGGAATAATCTTACGGAATTGTCATTAAAATAACAGTATCTGATATCAGATCGTTCCCATTGTTACCAATACTTGATCCAGCTATTTGGGTAGAGTATTGGTATTTGTGCAAGTTTAACATGAATGATTTAAAAGACTTGCCCCATTAATTATCATACAAACCACATGTGTAAATACAGTTAATATACGTTTTCTCTTTTAATTATTTATATGGAAAGGAATTAAGTAGGCATAAAAACATTATTTTTGTTCAATAAAATATTTTTTATTATTCAATTAATTAATTATTGTTTTTTTAACTGTAGACTGCAAACTGTAGATCTGTAATTAAAAAATAGCTAAAATTATTAATCGATTAGATGATTGTCAGGAAAAGGATTGGCAACAGTTTACAATATTACAATATTCACTAATATAGTTTCTAAATTGTGGCAATATGCTGCTTTTCTTTGTCTTATATGATTGTAGAACAAACCTTCAGGGTTTAGAGTGTTGGTTGAGACATAACAAGACTTTTGATGGACATTTTGTTGGATGATTTTCATTGCTTTCTTGGAATTTAAAGACCAAAAAAATGAGTTGAGTAGCTGAGAAAATGATGATGAAAACAATCATTATTTGGGGCTTTTCTAATACACAATTTTAAAAAAACGTCTCCTGCTCTGTTCATGACGCTACAGTTTGCAATATAACAAGATATACTGCATGCAATGTTTACATGCTTTGAATTGTCTCATTCAATCCACATTTTCCATTTGAAGATTTAGAGAAAAAAAGATTTACATATCCTGGAAGTCCCTTGTGCAGCGCAGGGATGAATGACGGAAGGATTAATGAACATGCTGTACATTCCTCAACAGTGATTCCCAGATATCTGTCATTTACTCCCCAGTAATCCTCTTAGTGATGAGATCTGAGGCTTCGTTTCCTAAAAGAGGATCCGGGAAGAAATGTACTGCAGTTCAGCATCTATATACTGTGTACCTGACAGCTTGAGTTCATGTCTGAAGCATTTGGTACTTTTCATATTTGACTACTTAACTACTAATAATAGTAACAGATAATAGTGACTTAAATAAGACTTCCATAGTGTTGCACTGAGTTGTTCACATGAAAAGTGAAATAATTAGTTATATAAAGACTGAAAAAAGACAACTTTAGGGAGAAGTCTCACACCCAGCTTGCTTTCTCACCTTCACACAACTAGCAAATGAAGCAGGTGTAAATGTCGGATCATCGATTTTGGAAAGAAAGTCAGGAGACAGACCTACTCCTTGTGAAATGTGCATACGTATGCTTATATGATGCTAATACAACATTTTAAGTAACTGTTTTTAATTTACTTGTTTCCTTCTGGAGGAACAATGTAACTAATTTCGACATTTTGATCTAAATATTTTTTATGTTGTTTGTTATTGTCTGTGTAACTTGTTACTCTGTGCTGTTTATGTAAATGGCCTCATTATGTATTCATGTTTTGTCTATAAATATAATTATAACAATCAACCCCAATAAATTACACATTGATCTTGTTCAACACTGTTTTTACGGTTTCACAATTAAAGACAATAAGTCAGATCCAGTCGTATCAATATTTCTGATTCAACAAATTCAAAGGATGTCATGTTGAGCCCCATGATGACCGACTCTGACTTAAAGAAAAATGCCAATAAACACTTAACAGCTATACTGAGAGAAGCCCCCACACAAATAAACAAATACCGATGAAACACTTACAGCATTGTTGTAATAACATAAGTGAAAATAACTTGTATCTGACTCATGTGGCATTTATGTAAAATAATAATAATAACAAAAATGAAAACTGGTGTTGGGAGGTTCAGACTGCAGTGTACTGCAGGAAGAGCCTTTACAACTTACAAAAACAACTTTGCAAAAAGTGAAGACAATGTTTAAACGGCAGAAAGTGCAACGATAATATTTGTTTTTGCAATGGAAAACATTCACTCAACAGTCAGGCTGTTATGGAGGAAATGGGACACTACTGAGATGATTATAGTGATTAACGTGACTTTTGTTTTGGTAGGTAGAGATTCCTGGACATGTAAAGACATTTGAGAGGATTAGTGAAAATTCATGGGACAGGACATCAACAGAACGAATCCCATCCAAGACCAAACATGGAGTGCAGCATACAAGTAGTGCAACATGCTATTAAATGTCTATTACAACGTCTGTAGGCGCTCACTCATCACTTTAATTGCAGGCATGTCTGTGAATGCTTGTGCCAGCATGCCTATAGCGTGTTTGTACTATGTGTGCTAATCTAAACAAAAAAACAACAACATATTAATGTGTGTGTAACAAAACTACTTGGTTATGGATAGAATATACATCAATACTAATGTAATGAACAATGATAAAGTCAGGGTTTACTTGAGGTTTCACACTGGCCACAAACAGCATTTCTTGAATCAACTGAAGTTAACAATATTCATACTCAACAAGTCCTCATTTAATTCCCCAGATCCCCGCCGCTGAACCGGTCCAACAGCTCCGATTAGGTTGCAGGAGAGAACCTGGAGAACTAACGGTTACGTTTCTGAGCATCAGCTGGCGCCAGTTACTCCGTTG
This sequence comes from Eutrigla gurnardus, assembly GCF_963514095.1. Lineage (NCBI taxonomy): Eukaryota > Metazoa > Chordata > Actinopteri > Perciformes > Triglidae > Eutrigla > Eutrigla gurnardus. Next base: position 15,009,821 of record NC_139919.1, on the reverse strand, counting down.
TTAAAATGGCATTACATTTGGTAAAGAGCACATTATGGCTCGTTTAGTAGGCCTACTTCAAAGGTGTAGGAGTTGAGTGCAAAGACCTGAGACCTGAAGCCCCCCCTGAGATATGGTAAGTGAGGTACATATTTAGTGTTGTATCCAGGAGCCACCTCTGGCTTTTTGTACGCTTCACTGTATTACAGATTTAAGTTAAAATGGCACTGAGTCACCCTCATAGCACGATGCTGCCACAACCACGCTCCACTGAAGGGTTTGTATTCGCCAGGTGATGAGTAATACCCAGTTTCCCTCATGTTCTCAAGTGCTCTTGGGCAAACTCCAGGCATGCCGTCACAAGCATATCTCTCTGGTGAAACTCCTGTCACGGTTACCTTGTGGCAGGTTCAGCACAAACCTCCTTGGTGGACTAAAAAAAAAAAAGAAGGAGTCCATTGCAATGCTGGACACATTCAAGGTTTTGGAAATTTGCAGATGTTGCAAAGATCTATGAGAGTTGGACAACACAGAAGTTGTACCGGTATCTCAAAGATACAAACCTTGTCAGGGGCAACAAAGCTAACAGCAACAGCAAGAACGATGGAACACTGGGTTCCTGCTTAGTATTGATGGCCGACAAAATACATTTTATCCGTTATAAATCAAAATAAAAGTGAAAGGTCTCTGAATAATACTCTGTTGCTCTACAGTGCATTACACATAAATCTCAGTAGCATAGTGAGCCTTACTCTCTCCCACTTCCTTCCAGCAGGAAGTCTAACAGGATTTCCAATCTTGTCCTGTTTTTCCTCTCTTTTACACACAAAGTCCAGCTCACGTGCGTCCACACACTCATCAGCTCCTCTTCCGTCTCCGGAGAGCTCAGCTTCGCTCGTACGATCACCAGGCTCACATGCTGATGCGTTCCACTCCCCTGCCTGCACACGCAGCTTATAGATTATTGCCTGCGAGCGTGTTCATCATCTCAAAAGCACACCCCACGCAGTCTCACGTGCACTCTGCTGAGCCTGTCCTCTTCTGTACCCCGTATCCCCGTCCAACTCCCTCAGGGAAACGTGGCATCGTCACAATATTCATCTCCCGTGTCGCACTGCTATCGTTTTCTTCTGCTGCTCTTCTCTTTTTCAGACATTCTTCACTTTTCTGTTACTGGTTTTACTCATTTCACCCGTCCTGTATTAAAATCGAATGTGAGGACAGTGTGGATAAGGTTCATCTACCTCGTGATATTATAGCATGCATTTCATCATGTGGGATTTGGTGTTTTTGTCTGATTTTGTGGCATTTCCTGTCATTATTTGTTTGTGCGATTTGCTTCGCGGAGGGCTGTTTTGGTACCCGGTGTTAAAGATTATTCATGCATTTTTCATAGGGATGATATCAATTAAAATGTTCCAATTGTATTTCCACTGCAGTAACTGAATTGATGAGTGACACTAAAAGTTTTGTTCTATAAAATCCTTTTCTTCATACGTCAAAATGCTTAACCACTACTTTTCTTTGATATATTTCACTAGTAAAATAAATTTGGATGTTTTTAGATAGGGTCTTCTCCAGTCACAGTAGGATTAATGAAGTAAGACTTTATAGCTGGTGTTGTGCTCACTACCACAAACAAAAAGCAGGAATATAGCGATGGATATGCTGTGTGTGTGTATAAATACTTGCAGATTGAAACTTTCTGACTTTGGTAAATTCAAGTTGTAGCATACAAAAAACAGACACGCAACAGTTTGAAAATGATTGCGTTGATCATTTCTATACATCGGACAAAACAGTTTATGTCTAGCTTGGGTGAATAACGACAGCACTCGCTGCTTTCATGCCTTTTTGATTAGATGGAGTCGAAAGCACTTTTCAGCTGTTGTTCTCTCCAAGTAACAAAGAAAGTCTTTGAACAAACAAACACACTTCTGACTGTTCTGCTTAAAAGCATCTGGACAATAATCACTGGATCTTTGGTGTTAGATCTGTTAATGCCACCCAGGGCTCAGGTTCACATTAGATTCCTACCGTCTTATGAACTGCATCTCCCTTTCACTGGAAGGAGTCAAGCGCTTAGATATTTAGTTACTATGGACAAAATATTGTTGATAGCATCATGAGTTACTCTGTGATACTTCATCTGAAATCCTTTCAGCGGAATGATTTTCAGCATTAAACGAGCAATAACAATTAAACAGGCAAAGACATGTCAATGTACAACATAAAATAGAGGCCAAAGGCAATTAATCAGTAATTACATGAAAACAAGGCTATAAAGTTGAGTTTTAAGCGACTGCCAAAAATGCTCAGACAGGTTGTTCCAGTTAAAAAACTATTCACTGTCTGGCTGTAAACTGTGGGAAACATGTGGCGTCTTGATGGGTGCAGATGATCGTTTCTACCAGCTGAAACTTTAAATGCCTGATGTTCTGAGAGCAAAATAATACGCCTGCTGTTTGAAAAACACAAGCTGGCTCACTTTTAAAAAGACATCTTCTTTTTTGCATTTGTATCATTTAAGAAATCTGTATTTTTGCATGTATGGCTATGCAGCTATTTTGGGAAGGGACTGAAATGACAGATGACTTGGTAAATTGTTGAGACAGATCAAGAAATTCAAGAAGTCAGTGTGATTTATTTACCAAAAAATATATTTTGTAGTTCTTTAACTGCACTTAAGGAACTGGATAAAAGTATCAAACTGACGGTGATGCTGACAAATCAACAGCCAGAATGAGAAAACATATTGGGACGAACAGACACAGATGCAGAGGAGATAAGTAAGAGCAAAAACAAAGGCAGATGCGAGATGGTGAAAGTATACGAAGCATATCGTGCAAGCAACCCATCACTTGAAAGTCATTGTGATTTATTATTTTGATACACAGGTAACAGACATAAACACACAACAAATGAAAATATAAATTCCAATGATGCTGGATGAGAGTATGAATACATTTATTTTTTGGTTTTGTTGCCAATTTATTGTCGATGTAGTTTCCTTGGTTTAAACTCTGCCATCAAAGGAGTCATTACTTGAAGAAAGACACTTCAATGGGCATGTGAGTGTTTAGCACATGCTAAACTAGATGTTGTAATATTGTCCTTGAATGTGTGCCACAGAAATCTAATATCAAGGCCCCAAGAGTGCTTTTTGGAGCTTTCAACCATCCTGTGGTTTTCATCGGGACTGGCTCAGGTGTCATAATGAGATCATAATGAAACGTTTTGTATGAGTAAGTAGCGCTGATAAATAGGACTGCTAGACGGAGTGTAATGAAATTAAGCTGCAGTTCAAACTTGACAAACAGGCTGAAATCATCAGCGTTTTTCTAGATAAGAGGATCACATTCCTGTTAGATTAAAAGTGATTTTCTTCTTCTACTCTAGATGAGGATGTTGACCTAAAGCTCAATCATCATACCAGTAACCGGTCATCATGAGATATTCCTCCTGGTAAATAAGAGTTATTACCAACCTTCAAGCTGTCTCAGCTTCTGGAAAATAACCCCAAACTGTTGAGAAATGAATGAAAGCAGCTCTGCAATGGGGAGAGAGAGGAGAGGTTTGGGGTCAGACAGAAGATCTGAAATGCATCATCCTATTGAGGGAAGTGACATGTTCATGTAAACTACTACATCTTCCCAGTGGGTGGGTTTGTCAAATATTATGGGATACTCTGACATTGTGAATTTCAGCGTTTATTTCCCCTTTCCTCCCAAAGACACATTATGTGGTCAAAGTGTCCAACTGACAGAACGTCCAGAGGGAACACATGAAAACAGACTAAATGTGCAAACTAATCCAGGAAAAATATTGCAAATGAAGCTGGAGGCTCTCAGCGGAGCCTTGACAGCAGCTCTGTAATCCATCAACTTCAAAGGTAGTCCTGTAGTTAGAAAAACCTTCCCCTCCTTTCCTTTTCCTCTACTGGGTAAGAAATGCAAGCCTGACCTTCCCCAAAGTGAATAATCACAACCTGCAGTAGGCGGACGGAGGCCAAAACAGGAGCTCAGAGTACTTTTCATAGGTCTTAGTTTTCCCAGCTTCTTTGCAGTTTTCCTGCTGGATTTTGTGTCACTTTTGACAAGATGCAAAAAACACACACCAGACAAAAGATGTGTTTTTTTGTTTTGTTTAGTTAAATATGCAGTAATGCTGTGTAGAAAGCTGTGCAGATTAACATGGGGATTTGTGCCATCATTTGCCTACAAATCCCCCCTCCAAGTAGTTATAACAGCCTGTTAATGGAATAAAAATACCTATAAGAGCTGGAGTAATGGTTACATAATACATCATGGAAGTTCAAAGGTGGTTGTTTGACGTGATATACTAAACCCTCTCTCCTGCTGAGTAAAAAGGTGTATAATTCATGCTGGAACACAGAGCTGAAGTTCTGATGGCACTATTGGTCTGGCAGCACTATGTGATGTATTACAATTTGAACCTTTCATGATTTTGACAGTAAACCTAAAGACTACTTGCAATGGGACAAGCTGTTCTCATCACACCACTCTACACTCTACCTGGGAAAGGTAATGTGCTCTAATTCACATGCATATAAGAAATAAGTAAAGAATCATGTATTGAGAATTACAGTTAGCTAATAGGGAGGAAGTTGAGGTGGCATGGTATATATATATATACTTATATGATGTAGTTTCCATAGAAATTTAACACCAATGTTATCAATCTTTTCTTAAACCTAAGTAGTTTTGTTGCCTAAACCCAATGCTAGATCTTATGAACAACCTGGAAAAAAACTGAAATTAAACAGGGTTCCCACTCTGAGTCAAATTCAATTTGCAGAGGCCCATCGAGGACCTGAAGGGACAACATGGCCATCACACTACAGTTAAACATGGCATCCCCATCCCCCTCTGACTGTTTACAGTAGTTTACATTGTCTTACTGTCTACTGTTTTACCACAAGAAATAAAATAAATAAAAGGCAACTACTAGCAAAATCCCCTGATATTCCATGTCTTATTCCATGGCCCAAAAAAATGATCAAATCCACCGACTTTCGATGTCTAGAAAAGACTTTCCAGAAATTCAGGTTAATCCAAGTTCAGTTATCGGAATCGTATGTAAGTAGTACGGGAACATCTCTAGTATGGTGAGAAGATCATCATTTTTATCCAATATTTCCACTTGACACACACACGCACACACACACACACACACACACACACACACACACACACACACACACACACACACACACACACACACACACACACACACACACCACGGCCCTCGATCACCGACGGGAACAAAAAAGTAATTGTGTGCTTTGGGGGCCACTGGCACACATTAAAAATAATATGCTCTGGTTTTCACAAGATCCATGCTAACACACACACACACACACACACACACACACACACACACACACACACACACACACACACACACACACACACACACACACACACACACACACACTCAATACAACAGCTCTTGTGTGGGCTGCAGCACCATAATTGGGTCTGTTTTGTGCTGATAGAGAAACCGTAATGTGATCCACACACATGCTTCTGTGATTAAAGACAGAGCCACTGGCAAAAAAAGAGGATGGACTAGAAAAAGACAAGAAAATCTGTGAGGGAACAGGCCAGAAATAAAATCAGCACTCGATGATGGATCTGATTAAATAAAAAAAAGAAGAGTCATTTGATACTATATGTAAAAAAGGAAAACCTACAGCAAGATTCTTGGGAATGACTCAAACCGGAGGCAACATGAATTTAAAGGCAGGATGTGAGAGGTGATGGATTTATTTCTATGAAATATAATACGCACAGACACATAAATAAAAGACTGGGCATGCATACGTTATCTATGTGTGTGTGTGTGACTGGGATAGTGGTGCCAAGGCCAGATGGCAGTGCCCTGGGGAGGAGGGTCGAGAGGGGGGTGAGAGAGAGGGCGAGAGGGAGAGAGAGAGGGGGGGGGGGGGGGGGGGGGGAGAGAGAGAGAGAGAGAGAGAGAGTCGCTCCTCAGAGCGTATCCTTGCCACATTCCCTCCGATTATTGTTGTGTAACTGATATAACCCAAAGTTTTACTTTCAGACTCTGCATTCTTCGGTCTAATGCAAGCAAGAAGTGCAATGCCTGACAAAGCACCAGTGTGCCCTATTTGATGTAAAAACTCTGGGATTCCCTTTTGTCAAAGAATAAAACTCAGCAAATACAAAATTACAACATAACGCATAACAAAAACATGTACAAATGAATAAAGAAACAATCAACAACACTAAATCATAGAAATACATGTCATCAGTAATGAAAGGGAAGAAGTATTGTGCATGAAGAGTTATCATAAAGTGCAGTACCTAAAAGTCCTTATAATGGTGGATAAAATAGCTCTTAAATCCATGAAAGACCTATATTATTTTAAGTGTTTATGGAGCAGCTACAGTGTTAGTATAGCCTACCTTCCATCAAATCTGAATTCCATTCAGAAAGAAGCATTTGAAAAGTCGTCTCGCAGACGGACCTAACAATCCACGACTTCAGACTTTTTACAAATTGTCGTCATTATTCAATTCAATTCAATTAAAATCACTTTATTCGTCACCGAGGGGCAATTTAATGTATGCAGTTACAGTAATGTAGTGAATGTAGTGAAAGCAGCTTTGTTTTTGGTTTTTTACAGAAATGTTCATATTCAAGGTCACTTTAACCTGTTTTGCTGTTAAGAAAGTCAAACTCGTGACTATCTTGAAGACCTCCATAAATTGGTGGTGAAACCTCTCCAGAAGTTTTGTGCTTGTACTGTTCTGTCCTGTAATTTGTACTGTATAAAACTGTCCACAGTCCTCCCACATTTTCCTGTGTATATCTGTTTTTACACAAGTGGATTCACACTTTGTTTTTGTGCATGCATGCATGCTTATGCAAGTGTGTGTGTATTTGCTTGTTAATTATAAGATAATATAGATAATTCAGACTCATCAAAAAGGAAAAAGGAAATGGCTCTCTTTGGTCACTGACATGCTCTTAATAAGCTGAACGATTTTAAACGGCTTCATGTCCGGACTGACAGAAACGTGTCCAGACAGAGAGACATTTTAAGTAAACCTGAGTATGCATGTGGCTCATTCATTTTGTCAACAGATATCAACACAGTTTGACAGCCACTATTTAAGTAGTGGCAAAGTACATTGACAAAGATGTTGATGAGAGAGCAACAACAGTACTTTATAAATTAATCAACTTAGTAACAGCCAAGAGTTTTGAGCACTTACTTATGGTTAAGCAGAATAAATAATGAAAGACTGAGACTCACTTTCAGCTCCAGTATTTCTGTGCTCTTAACTTGTATGAACCCCAGATAAGGTCAAATTACAGCCAAGAGTCCAATAAGCTCCCTCTGGTAGAAACTTTTAGTGATTGTAGAAAAATAAGGTGGACAACAAATGATGTAACGCTAATATCGCAAAGCAGTTACATTAAAATACTGATAAATGACTTGATTGTTTACAACGTGTGCAGTAGGTGATGGCCGATGTGTGTGTTTGTGAGTATTTTGGTGTGTGTGACCGTTTGCCGTGCCTCACAGTAATCATTAAACCGCAGGACATTTCACGTTCCCATAATAACTCAGGTCTGGGAATATGAAAAACATCAAGCAAACACACGCCCTTGACAACCCAGTTCTGATTTCTATCTTTGTTTCTTATAAACTGCCTTATAAGCTGCAGTGTGGCGATTGGAAGTGATCATGATTATCTCACTGGCCTCAAGAAAATTGTTTCTCTAGAATGTGGCTTAATGTGAAAGAGGGAGTTTGTTACCCAACAGTCAACACCAGATCTCTTCCTAAGAAGTCATCTTTTCCTAGTTTTCACCAAGTAGTTTAAGTTGCTTTAACTTGACAAATATCTAATTAATAGACCATGCCATAAAAGATCTTTAATGAGTAATCTTTATACCACTGTATACCATTTGTTTACCTCCGTACCATATCAATATTCTGTGCAATATGCAATATCAACATCTCATATTTCCTATTTCATATGTGCAATAATGCACAATAACCACTCAGTCTATGATTATATTCTATATTTTGTTTTTACCATTATTTTTTTATGTTTACTCATTGCTTACGTTTTTTCTACCTTTTTAGTTGTTTTTTACTGAAGCCTCTTGTTGCTTTGCTGCTGTACTAACAAAGGATTATAGGATCTCATCTTTCGAACAGTGCAAATCTCATTGAGAAATGTTACATATTGGAAGGCATCTTTGCTCTTGTGAATACCATCTAAATGTCTTTTAATGTCATGTTTTCTTACTTTAGGAGAGAAAAAACGTTTGAACTTTCTGCAGGAGGAATCATCTCGACTTTACCCTGGAAAGAAAACAGGAAGTCCATCTGTTCCCAGTGAGACAAATCAGGACAGAGGATTGGTGATGGTGTCATGGTCGCCCCAAGTAACCAAGGTCGACAGATGACAGCAGCTAATTGGAAAACTAATGAAGTCCAGAAACCCAGCCTGGACAGAGAGAGTAATGAGGTCCAGAAAGAAAGACACAGTGAGGGTTCAGCCTTCAGCAGATGCTCATAAAACAGAAAAAAACCAAAACTTCTAGAGCTGTAAAAGCAACTAGTAGATTGATACACATGGCTCATTGTGATACAGTTGATCAACTCTTAGTATGGAATGGATGGTAGTCGGTAGATTGTTCTTTATAGTACCAATTAAATGAGATTGAGATGAGCAATAATTTCAGCTCACATCACTAAAATTGTGTTGTATCCTGCCCTGTGTGTTGTTTTTATGTATTAGAAAAACTAAACATTTAAGTTGAATATATATGTTCAATAGGCCCAAATCTAAACTGAAAGATGCATTTACCGACTTTATCAAGGTCAAGCTCAGAAAGGACACCATCTCAATTTGATTTAAAGGCCATCTATATGTCTCTCTGCAGTTTATGAGCCTGTTTAAATTCTGGATTCCATCAGACATGCATCTGTAAGGCTTGACCTTGCAGAGAGATATTACAATAAAAGAACAATCCACAGTCCAGTAGAATAGAACACAAAAAAGATGGAAAAGAAAGATGTGGGATGTGAAATAGTGTGCAGCACATGAAAGGAGGGAGAAAAGAAATGGGAAAATAGAATGATGCAGGCAAGAGATGTGACCCTGACCTTGACACTCACCAATAAATTGACGGGTTGCATTTTAGATTTATTATTATAGGAAGCAAACTGTGACATGGTGGCAAAGAAAGGTGTGATAAAAAGTGAGCATCTCTTTAAGCAGAATATCACACTCAGACTCGCACTCATACAGGCGAACAGCCCAAGGAAGAGTTATCCATGGGCCATCAAAAGCCAGCCAATGGCCATTTGCCTCTTAAAAGTGGAGATTAATCCACCACAGAAAGATTATAGCAAACACAAAGAACACTGCTGAAAGAGAGACAGAAAAAAAGAGGATGGAGAAAAACTGGAGTGAAAGACAATGAGCTGGGATAAAATAAAAGGACAATGGCAAAGATGAGAGGTGGGAAGGAAATGGCATCACGTGCACAGCAGAGGGAGATGACATAAAGGGTAGAGAGGATTAAGATGATAGGGATCATTATTATGTGCACTACAAAGGCGACGGAGGGAGGGCGTGACAAAAGGGGAGACACTGTATTAAAGGATCCATAAAGGAGAAATCGTTTTAAACGCCACACCGTCACAGTCATAACTGGAACACATGTCGGGTTTCATTTTAACACGTGATACATAACATTTGTGGCATTTCTTTTCATTACAAGTTTTGCTAAGCAAAGTCTCTGAATTCAACTAAAACCAAAGTGAGAATAACCAATGACATCAAACCAGATTATCAAAGAAAGGATCAACCCAAATTCTAGCCGGAGAGGACTGTGTGTTTACAAACAGCAACTGACAATGTTATTGGATAATTTATCATTGAATATACTCATTGTTGTCAATATACAGTAAATGCAACAGTATTATGATACAGATATTTAATCATATTGACCATCTAAACTAGATTTCTCTTTCGAAAATACATCTGAACACATAAAGCAAAGCTATAAATTTGTAATTTTCTTTCGGCTATAAATGCAAACCACTGCATGCTCTAAGGAGCACCACAAGAGATGAGATGAGACAGGAGGGGGCATCTCAAAGTTAAAATCCGGTTTACTCCAACCTGAAGTAGTTCCAGTAAATGTGGCCACTGGGGCTCAATTTGTCGTATAGCCTCCTACAGCTTTCCAAATAAACACGATTAAGCAAAATGTTACTTCTAAGTTACACATCCAATTTCTGCTTTTGTCTCTCCAGAATGCATTTCACGAAACCTGCTGACAGTCGTAGCACGCTCACAGAGGTCTGGAAGTTCTGACATGAGGTTCGCTAAATGGGGCGTTTGATGAGTTTCTGAGTGTTCATTTTGCTGCTAATGGGTTTGCCCACAGGGATAACCCATGATCATCAAGAACCAGCTGAGATCCTTTTTGCCTGTCTGTCACCATCTTCCTCCTTTTTTACATTACTCAATTCCCCTCCTGTTGTCACAGTTCATAACATTTCTTTCCATCTTCACATGCGCTTTATTAAGTCACAGCTGTTGTTGAGTTACTTTCCAAATACTGGCACTGCAGTACAGTTCAGACTCGCCCACATGATTTAACATGTATATCATCCTGTGACAGTTAGTTTGATGAAACACTATTGCACTCACAGATTAAGGCTTTAAATATATACTATCTACTTAATTCACCTCTGTAATTATCACATGATGCCAGCGATTAAACACGACTGATTATTTCCTCTTTATTGGGTATTTAACCTCCATAATATCCTGCTTCAAGGTCAGGTTAACAAGCCCAAGGCAACTTAAGCCTACGGTATTTTACGCTGCATATATTTGCCTCGCAGCTAATAGACCTCTGTTCTTAGGGTTTAAGGCACTGAGTCTCCTGACAAAACACCACGGTTGAATTTCAGGCAATTTTCAGACTAAACACTGTTGAAACAGAGCAGCAATTACAAGAGCTACACCCTAGGTTAGTAACAGAATATTGTTTTTGTTAATGTAAAAAAATATTTTTCAAGATATTGTATAAGGGTGGTGTAGTGGGTAGCACTGTCGCCTCACAGTGAGAGGGTCCCGGGTTCGATTCCCAGGTCGGCCCCGGGTTCCTTCTATGTGGAGTTTGCATGTTCTCCCCGTGTAAGCGTGGGTTCTCTCCGGGTTCTCCGGCTTCCTCCCACAGTCCAAAGACATGCAGGATGGGGATAGGTTCATTGATGACTCTAAATTGCCCGTAGGTGTGAATGTGAGCGTGAATGGTTGTTTGTCTCTACATGTTGACCCTGTGATAGACTGGCGACCTGTAATTTCCCAGCTTGGGATCAATAAAGTATATCTATCTATCTATCTAACCCCGCCTTCGCCCAATGACAGCTGGGATCGGCTCCAGCCCCCCCGCGACCCTGAATACAAGATAAGCGGTAGACAATGGATGGATGGATGGATATTGTATAAAAGTTAGAAATCTGTACCTCACCTAGCGAGTACCTCTGCTGTATTTCGTTATTTAGCCGGCTGTGTTTTGAGGCAGCTGCGCTATGATATTTGATGCCACATGCCAGACTGTAATTGCCAAGCCATTTTTTCTCATTAATTCCTGAGATAATTACATGTAAAAAATATATGGTGTCCTAAACGGCTAATACGAAGTTGTGGAGGTGGGCGTGGTGCAGCATCTGGCAGGGGAGAGAGATTTTTTGACAAGGTATTTTATTCTCCACAGTAGGCGGCCGAGGCATCTGGGAGACCCAGGGGACACAAGGGCACAATGTGGGAAAGGGACGAAGACTGTGGTTTTGCTTTTATTATGCATGGGCACTTGGAGTTAGAATTGTTTGGTGAACAGGTTCACTTCCTCCGTCTTCATACACACCGGTGAATGGAGCTCAGTGGGAAGAGCGGGACGTCCTTTAACCACAAGGTTTGATGCCCAGTTCCTGTCCTCATGTCCAAGTCTCCATGAGTGAGACATGGAACCCCAAGTGGCTCCCTGAGGCGCCTCATAGCAGCCCACTGCTCCTAAAGGCTTAGGATGGGTTTAATGCAGAGGTAACATTTCATACGTACTTGTTTATGTGATGATTCTCATAAACAATAGATGATAACTTGTTAGATCTGACATTTGTATTGGAACTCCTGTGGCCTTACACAGAACAAACATTCTTCTGGTCTGACGTTTCACCGCCGTCTCTCCTCTGCCTCCCAATCTTTTTTTGGAGCACAATGCTGTTATTAGGGAGCAAATATACTTACACGATAAAATCAACACATGTAGAGTCACTATATTAAATCCCTTTTTACAGCAGTGGTTTTTGAACTGTGGGAATCCACTCGGCTAATCAATCACGTGTGTCACAGTCCTGCAGTCTTTTGTCATTTTCAACAGGAGTAACCATGAATACAAAAAACACACTTCAAAACACTCTGTTAGCCATTGAAATGTGTGTGTATGTGCGTGTGTGTCTTTGAGCTTGTGTGTACATTACTTTGCCTGTAGGAGCGTGTGTGTGTGTGTGTGTGTGTGTGTGTTAAACCCCGGGTTCATGCAGAGTGTCATACAGAGCGTGGGAGTCTCTTCTATATGACAATAACATCAAAACCACTCAGGCTTACTCTTTGATTTCACACACACACACACACACACACACACACACACACACACACACACACACACACACACACACACACACACACACACACACACACACACCTTTATCCTTTCTTACGTTCATTCTTTCTTCATCAGAGTTGACTCTGCATGTGTGACTGTCAAAGCCTTCCTCTGTGCTTTAATCTGTGACAGAGGCGTGTTTGGTAAATGGTGAATGATCACTAGCCTCTTTTCTGTCTCCATTATGTTTGTGGAACAAAAAACAAAATGGAGCACTGTAGAACTGACTTCAGGATACTGAAGAAATACTGTATAACCTCCACACTACAGTGTTTTGTTGCATCTCTGCTAATAATTAGACCACACTATTCTTGCAATGTCTCCTAAAAAAGTTCTCCCGTAAACAGAGTTGGGTGTTGCCAAAGATAATGGTCATGGTGATGGACAAACAGTAAACTTCAAATGGAGTAACATCTTTACAACTGTATTGTGTTGACAACAATATGTATATGGCCCCAGGAAGGGTAGACCTAAAACACTGAAAACTAGCCAACAGTTAACAGATTGTCCCTGAGGACAGCTAATGGCATACAGCTGTATACAAGACTGTCTGTTACATGACACGACTGTGTGCCTTATAATGGGAACTTGAAGTTGTGATCAGAAAAAGGGAATCACTCATTACTGGACTTCATGTGAGGAATTCCCGACAGTCTGTCTGTATCCAAACTAGTGAAAACACACTAGAGGAATGTTGCACGAGTCAGGAGTTTCTTCCAAAAACGAATGTCCACAAGAAGCTAGTTATCACTATTCACAGTGTGCTACCCTGCAGTGAAAAACCAAGAAAGAAAAAAAAGAGAATATGGAGGGAACGGTCAAAACAATATCCACACTCGAGAGTTTCAACTCGCAGACAGATCCAGATATTTATTTTATATGCCGAAGCCTTATGGGAACTGTAGTTTCAAAACACATTATCCCTCAAATTGATTCATTGAAAGAAATGTTTCTGATATACAATCCCGTATAAACTTTCTTGTAACATGCACGTTTGGTAAAAATAAGTACCAATAAAGTAAATAACAAAATAATATTCATCTTTTTTGCCCAGATTACGCACACAGGGGGAGATGCTCTGGGATGTTTTCCACTTTTTCTGCAGAGCGTGAGTTTATTAGTTTAGTGCCAGTAATTACGACCTCTCAGTCTGTTGCCCTCCACATGGTTAGTGCCTGTGTGAGTGGTGAGGGAGAAAGAGGGAGATTCATTGATTGTGCCCCAGGCCTGAGGGGCCGCCAAGACAGCTTGACTGGTGAGAACAGATGGCAGCCCACTGTGTGTGTGTGTGTGTGTGTGTGTGTGTGTGTGTGTGTGTGCGCGCGCTACAGAGGAATAATCTTTGCAAATGTAAGCTGGTGAAATGTGTGGAAAAAATGGTAATAAAATACTTTACATATGTAGTGCATGTGTGTATGTGTCACATGTTTGTGAGTAAAAGCAGCCGTGTAAATATTCCCCATCCCTCACTCTAACTTCACACACAGAATAACCCAACCCATGCTGGGAAAAGCTTCACACTTGTCAAGGCCTGAAATTACAAACTCTGCCTCTCCTCATCCTCTGCAAAAACGCACGCACGCACGCACGCACGCACGCACGCACGCACGCACGCACGCACGCACGCAGACCTTTTTTCTAACCCCGACATGACCTGTTTCAACTTCTCTAAAGGCTTTACAAACACCGAAGGGCAAAATAAACACACAAGAACAGTTTCTTTCTGGAAACCATTACGTATCACATATTTTATACAAAGTCCTACACAGTTAATAACCCTCTAACACCAAAACATCATATAAGCAACATATAAGCACTGTGTGACCATAGTTATGATCCCAGACCACACCAGCATTTCTTCAGCTGGTCTAGGTGGAATCAGAGGAGCCCACAGCTTAGAGGGCTTCACCTCTCCTATACCACTATACTTTAAGAGTTTCAGGTCTAATACAGAGCTGTCTATGCCCCACTGTGAGATCAAGGTCCAGACGCAGCGCGTTCAGATGCCCTGTGGCGGCTCCACTCCTGCAGCACTCTAGCCCAGTGTGATGGGGTCACAAAGCCAGGGAGACAGACTCTGTTTTGACTGACTTGCTTTGAGAGTACCTGTGACATACTGAGACTGTGAGATGCTACTTCTGCTTCATTCTGGTGAGGCGGACTGAAGAACCCTCCAGAGAAAGGATTCTCAACCGAAAGGATTTTGAGGCGTAAATGAGGCACTTGGATGTCAGGTTGCTATGCTTCTCTACTCTCTAATAGAAAAGATGGAAAGATCACATCACGCATAGGTCATTCACTCAGCCGATGTCAAGGAAAGGAGGAGCACCGTCTTGAGAGCTAGCATCTTGAGAGCCTGTGTAGCCTGGTTGGACCAGGAGGGGGTGGGTCAACGACTCTCAGCTTGTTGGGCCACGGCCGCAGGCGTAGGATATGCCGGCGGGGAAGGAGGCATTCAAGGCTAGCTCTGGGGAAAGATGGAGGAGACAGCCTGTTTCTACATGCAGTCCTATCGTTGGAGGTGGATGGAAGGGAAAGGAAGTGAGTTTGAGTCCTATGGTGCGAGAAAGCGAGACCAACAGGGAAATTGACTTTTTTTTTTCTCACGTTTTTTCGCAGCGAGGGGTGAACATAGTGCAGTAACTTCGCCCAGCAAGTAAAGGAAGAAAAAATATTATTAAGGTCATACATGTGACTGTATTCTTCTTATTCTAATGAGAATTTAGACATTTTATTCTTCTGTGCCTCTCCTTGCCTGTCTCTCTTGTTTTTGTCTCTCTTTCTTGCTGTTTGCCTTTCTCTCAGAGTGTCTGTTACTCCACAGTCTGACCTAGTACATTTGGCCAAATCAATTGTCACACTTCTGGAGCCAAAGCCCCGAGGCTCAGCTGTGGCTCTCTACTCTCTCCAACATCAAAAGCGCAGACACAAAATTATGCAATGTCCTTATATGCGGTGGTTTGCTTCACCAATATGCATATCATTTCAAAATGAAGTTTGTGATTTGTCCTGCACAAAGATAAACAAAGATAATTAGAGGGGAAAAAGATAAACGGAGGCAGCCCTACTGGACTGATGGGGCAAATCTGTGTGGGAAAACCACAAGGAACGGATGAATGCTTTCATCTTTATAGGCCTTTCTGGTGGTCACACAAAGAAAGTAGTTCTAATACAATTTTTTTTCTAACCCTTCCTTGGATAAATATAAGTTAATACAATGGTCTTTTATTGAACGAATCAGAGAAAAGCTGTGCTGCATTTGATTATGAAAATGTAAACTGTATGAACAAGATCCTGCCTGCATTTCCATGTAATTTCACAACTGGAAACCATCACTTCCCCTTTATATTGTGTATTCTGTTCTACTACCCAGGGTTTCTGCCAGAGCAGTTGTTAGGACTGGTGGCCAAGTGTCTGTTTTTTTGGTTTGGGGTTGGCTGAGCAAAAACTGGAGCAGCTTGTCACTAAAATGAGAATAGCTGGTCCACAGAAAGTGATCCTGGACTTCAGTTGTTGCTAACTTTGAGAATAACCACCTTGACTTTAAGTACACGGACCTACAAACTATTCCTTAAATTAAGTTTTATTTCACATTTTTGCGGAAAAAGTATGGGGCCATTATTGTAGCAAAACTATTTGCAAATGTATGTGAAAAGTTGTGTATCTGTGTGTGCATCATCAGATTTATTAAATGTGTATTCACAATCTGACTTTGTGTAATCAGATGTGTAAAAAGTCTGTATTCAGATTTGCGGGTGTACTCTCGTGTAAGAGTCTTCTTAGAAAAAAAAAAAATCAGACATGAGCCTGCATGTCTGTTTCGTCCATTTTCTGTCACCACACATATTACACATCTCAACAAATCAAACGGACATCAGTGAGAGTGACACTCGAGTACAACCCACTAGTTTTCTTTTAAATGCGTCTCCACTCTTAGGAACAGGCTCATGCATTTATATCTTGCAGAAGTAATGTAATAATGGTGTGCAAACAACTGTGTTACTGATGTCAATACAGCCAGAACTTATAAATAACGTGATTTCATTACAGTGTAATTTATACACACAAACAATGGAACTATGCACACAATTCTAAAAACTTGGTGCAACAACACGACTCCGGACTGCTAAACTCTGGGCACAATTCCATTGATCTCTTTGGAGGAGGAGTGTCCTCAATCACATTTACACATAGTGGGAGGAAAGTAACCTTGTCCTACCGAGGTATAGACTTAACGTGTTTTCTGTGATTTAACTTTTTATGTAGGCTTCTCTGTTTTTCTTGCACCCCATGCTGTAGATCTCCAGGAGCTTCTCTCCAATTTATGATGTATTTGATGACTTTTTTCTTCTTCTCACTTGTTGTCATTTATAGATTTTGGATAGATTCTTCCTTATCCTGACATGTATCGCTTTCTCTCTCTCATATGTGCATTATTAGAGAGAGCCCAACAACTGATTCTCTGTAATCGTTGTGCATATGCCAATAACTAATTTAAAACTTGAACTTCCTCTTAATGGCCTAATATGTTGTTGAAATGCAAAGACTTGATATTTCGTATTGTTTTCATTTGTCAATGAATTGCATGAGAAGAATAAAACCAACTCTCCATACTTCCATAGTTTGGTGGCTCTCGGCCAATCAATTTATACTGACAATTGTAAACCGGGTCACAAACTTTAATAAAAAAAAAGGCAAAATGGCATTATGTATGTGTGTGTGTGTGTGTGTGTGTGTGTGCCTGTTGCTTTGGGGAACCATGCCCTTAACTGCTGGAGCCAAACAAAGGCACTTAGCTCCAAGATTGTTTTCTTTGGAGTTTAAACTTGTTTACTCATGTATGATGTTTGACTCATCACCTGTAAGAGTACATCACTACGCCTTAATTAAAAGAAAGCAAAACACCACAGAACACAACATTAGCATGAAATAAATCACATCCTTTCTCAGAGTTGATGTGTGTGTGATAGTGAGAGAGAGAGAGAAAGTGTCATACAGGCACCATCTGTCCCTGGTGGTTCTCATGGCAACCGTCACCAGCTGTGAGGTGGGACATGTTCACTTCACACACTGCCTGTCACGCTCTCCCATCCACACACCCATGACTCGTACCAAATCACTTCAAGGCTCATTAGTGCGGTTGATCGTTCGAGCCAGCCTGTGATTCACCTCTGCACAAACTTCCAAGGTTGTGTACTTTGTAGCTGCCACAGGCCGCACTGAGGACAGACCTCAGACAGATGTGTTGCCCAATATAAGTTAATGTCACCACCCATCACTTTTACTTTCTCATGAAAATACACATAATTGCACTTAATTGCTGAATCTATTCTATGGTATGACAACTAAAAGTCTCAACCACAACTTTATCACGAAGGATTTTTAAAAATGTAAAATAAAGTGGGTAAGAAAGACACCGGGGTGCTCAGTGACAAGGAGGAGTGTCCTAAATCACATTCATACAGAGTGGGGTTCTTTAGGCATTTAAAATGTTTGATGATGTGCATTCATCGAACAAGTCCACATATTAATATTGAAAAAAAGCCAAGTGTCTTAAATGCAGCCTTAGAAAGACACACTACATAAGGAAAGACATTAAAAGATAAAAAAGGTTTTCTATGTTTTTTTCCAAATTTACTATATTTGTCCCTTGAGGTATCTGTTATGCCTCTCCTAAATTATCTTTATACACTTGCATTCTAGACACTGATATTGATATGTAGACTTTTTTTGATGACTCTTTATTGTAAATGTGATTTTTAAATGCTCAAATGAATCAGGCAGCTATGTGCTCCTCCCACTATGTGTAAATGTGATTGAGGACACCCCTCCTCCAGTCTGTGGAGCTGTTTTGTCCCTCAATACCCTGACAAAGTCATGTAAAAAACAATGGGAAATCAATCAAATGTGCGACTATATTCCTTTAGACTTGCCACGACTTTCAGCCACAAATGCCTGCAAGCACGGCATGGAGTCAACAACTTTTTCTGAGGTGGTAATGTCTCCTCTGACCTTAAAGATCTTGAACATTCGGCAACAGCTGGATTCCATGTTAACTTCTGTGCAAATAACTTCAACAAGACCTTGATGATTTGTTGACTGTGATTTTTTGGCTAAGAAGTGGACTATGCAAACACAAAATCTAAACACAAAAGAGCATAACACTTAATAATAACACTTTATGTTACATAATTCCAAAATAAACATCTAGTTAGTTCACCTTGAAAGAAACGCATCATTTGGTACTAAACATTGGCAAAAAAGAGAGTAACATTTTGTTACACTTCTATTTACTCTTGAATTATCTTTTGGTCAGTGAAGTGTGGGTCAGTTTTCAGTAATTCTAAATAATAAATCCATATTTACTTGGGTTTAAATAGGGCAGTCCTTGCAGAAATAAATACCCTGCAAACTGTATGTGAAGCAAAGCATCGGCTATGATCAACCTCTGCTGCACAGGAGTGTGTGCATTTCCAATATGGCCACCAGAGGGAGTAACACTTCAGCTGAGAGCCATTTATTTATGTAAAATGCACACATTGATCTTTTACTTTGATTTCTTAACAGTATATATACATATATATATACACACACACAAACACGTTCACAATCTGTCTCTTCCTCTACGTTTGTCTCAATATTCCCACATTCCTTTGACAGGCAAAGACATTATACAGAGATGGCATTTCCACCACGTGTTAACAAATAAATAAAAAACACATTATTAACCACTCCTTTTTCATGTGAATAATGGCTTCATTCCCTGCCACAAGGCTTTTCCCAGAACGTATCAATCTTTTTTACATCAATGGTGACCTCTGTAGGTTGCAGTTTGCACATGCATTGCATGCAACCTCAAAATGAAGACAGACACACATGCAGAACACACACCAACATGCTGTACATAAATACACTTTGCATAAGTCTTTGCGCTACAAAAATGGCATCAATAACATACACTGAGACTCGATCAAGGTCACTCCAAGCTCTGGGGGTCACACAACCCGGATATCAACCACGTATCAGTCAGTATCAAGTCTTTCAAGTAGGAAAAGGCCTCACAACAACATTCGGCAAAACCACCTACATGCTGCATAAAACCAAGATTAATAAAGGCACCAGAATATTTTCAGGAAAATACAGTTCCAGTGGAATATGAGGATAATTTAAAGAATGGTAGGGGGACAGCTAAGGATTTGGTGAAATGGCTTGAAATTGGATGAATCCTGCTCTTAATTCTCAAATAGGAGAATATGTGGCCTGTTTCTACAGCTGCAGTCGAGGTGTAGATGGGTCACGTGGCAACCAAATGATCATTGACACACACAACCGACTTGAGTGTGACTGGAGAAGTAGAATTTAAAGTTTTGCAGTGGCCTTGTCCACGCTGAAATCACATAGCAATGTGTCGGGTTTCTGAAACGGGGATTTCACGCCTGCTGAGCTGGAGCTGTTCTGTATGAATGGTGGAGTCAAAATGAATCCCATCTGGTATTACTGCTTGTATATTTTTTAATATTGGATGTGAAAGGAAACAGGATTCCTTTGAAGCGGCTAAACTTTTATAAATGTGGAATTTTGTTGAGGGCAGTGGTGCGTGTCTGAACTTCTAAAGATGTCTCCTCCGGAAGGCAACACACTACAATGGTGACACTTGTTTATACGGCGGACACTGGCTGGTTCAGAGTGGAGTTCAGTTTTCAGAATAACTCACAGCACAGAATTCCTTAAGGCTGCACTAATCAATATTTTTTTTACTATCAATGACTGCATGTGTCGCTTGCAGGGACGAAGTCAGAGAGAATTATCGGCCGACTCTGCGGTCCTCCTCAGCTCTACACAGCGCTTTATGGCGTCTTTTGGCTTATTGTATTAGAGACTGTTTTTCACCGCTCTTAGCAACCCCGTTCCAGCAGCAGGCAGCTGTATTAAAAAGGGCAGATGGATCCGCTGCACTACTAAGACCAGACAGACAAAGTCAGCGACTAGCTGGTAGACACAGTGGATCATTTAGCAGCTGGAGGGACAGATATTTCCCTCATGTGTTGGTGGAGCAAAGCAGTGCTAAAATGAGAGTGAATATTGGATTTGCAGTAGATTCATCAGAAGGACAGAAACACGACTAAATGAAGGCCAACATTGCTTCGTGTCTGTTGCATTTGGACTGCTTCCTACCGGGTTCACCAAATCTACTTCAAGGTAGTACTATTCCAGTGTAGTATTCGGCTGGTTTAGCGGCCTTAAACTCAATTAAGGCAAAAAAAACCCAAAAACTCAATTACAACTAAAAGTCTTCTATTAAAATACAATCAAAAAGTACTGACAAATACGATATGCAGAATGTGTTGAATTACTTGTGTAATTGGATTATTATTATTATGTAAGTGATTTTCAGCATTGATTCAACATGTCCACGTCTTTCAAACTCCATGACCCAGGGAGAAGCACAGGCTTCTGTTAGTTTCCAAGCACGAGCCAAGATGATGATGATATAAGGAGTCCAGAAAGCTGCTCCACACTCACAATAGACATACAGCATTTATACAACTTCATGACGAGTCAACTAAACTTTCATCTGCAAAGTAACTGGTAACCTTAGCTGTCAAAATGATGTATAAAGGACAATATTTTTCTCGGGCATTTAATAAGGTAAAGTAGAAGAAGTACGTCAAAATAGTACCTGAGTAAAAGTACTTTGTTATTTTCCACACTGGTTGTCAGAATAAATCCCAGCACAGAATTATTTTACATTTAGGGCATTTAGCTTTTATCCAAAGCGACTTACAATAAGTACATTATTCGGAAGGAAGCCACAGTTTATCGTTATCAGTACAGTACGGATTTCACAGGAACAGGAAGTTAACCCGTAGCTGGTATACAACAGAGATAAGTACTAAGATACAAAGTGCAAAATACGAAAGTATGTGCCAGTTCATACAAACGAGGAATAAGTACTATGCTATTTTATTTATTTATCTGTATTCCTTAATCCCTTATAAATATTATGATTATCAAAGAACATGCTGCTGTCTTTATTCTAATTAAATCATTATTTTGGCCTTCAGATTGGTTGGCTTCAGTTTTCCCACTTTGTTATTCCCTATAAAACTAAACTAAACTAAAAGAGGCTGTTAAAGTAGAAGAAACACTTTTTTTATTTGCTTTCCCCAGATTTTTCCCATCCAGCTGCAACATCAAGCCTCCAGTTCCAGGCTCTCCTCTATATCCTTTTGGCTGTATCAAGCTCAAGGGATAAATCAAATGATCTTAGATCAAAGAAAATGAAGTTCATAGTGGAAGATGAAAAACACTGGAGGCAATCGGGCTGTTTAATAACATCACTGTGCTTCTGCTGCGCTCCTTTTCCGTCCCAAACCGAGCTGAAAATAACACCCGCACAACACTTGAAGAGGCCTCTACCTTCTGTTGTGCTGTCGCGCTGCCGAGACTCTCAGATCTCTGAGCAAATTATGCATTCTCCTAAGTACATGTGACTGCAGCTATTAAAGTTAATGTGCTGCTTGTGCTTTTTGAAAATACACATAACTAGGGGCTTCATTTGAGTTGGCATGTATATGATATTTAATGTTGAAAGCCAGCTCATGTCCTGTTTATAGGCTAAAAACGGATGATGTTTACTCAAGGCTGCTGCAGGAACAAAGATGTGATGAGGAGTGAACTGCATTTATAAAACTGTCAAATGTGATTAACTTTTAGTACAGAGGCAAATTGATGAATAAAAGCAAAAAGGAGTAATTGAATTAATGCATGATTCACATAAGAGGCTGATTTACAATCGGGGATTAATGTGAATAGAGTGATTTACAGCAACATTTGCTGTACAGTCAATACGCTTTATGGTCTAAATAGTTAGTAATTGGTTTAAAAAGGGAATAAAAAGATGGGTTATTATTCATTTAATTAAAAAAGCACTTATCCTTCATAAAGAATCAGGAGAGTGGAATAATCTGCCTTTTTCGGCTATATTCAACACTATAATATACTATACTTTCTTTTATGCTTCAAATACTTTGTAATTACTTACTGTGTAAAATCGTTTAAAATCTTAGCCTACTTTATTTCAGTTATTTACCCATTCAAATACCTGCCTTTGAAAATGTTGCATTTTAAATGAATAGTTTACCTATTCCTCTGCATATTTTACCAGAGTAATCAAGCTTTGTGTGAGTAAAAGAATGCTGAGCTTCCTCACTTGAACTCATCACTGAGGACTATCTCTCTCTTTATGTGTTAAAGGTAGAGAAGAATGTGCCTGTCTTTCATAATTATTCATTTTAATTTTTTGTCACAAAGGCCTCATCCTGGATGACTTTTAACTCGTCGCAGGAGGCTTTGTGCTCAATGTTCGCCTGTCACTTCTGCGAAACGAGCGTGGCAGTCTGAGTGGATGCCGGTGGTATTTACCTGTGTGTGGGAATGTCACGGCGGTAGTACGTGTGGGGGGGGGGGGGGGGTGTGGTGCTTTGAGAGCGGAGTCTGAACAGCCGGGAGCGACTCGGAGCCGAGCAGCACATTTGCTGAGCAGCAGTCACACAGAGGATCTGTCAGCTCGTCCTCGTACAACAGACAAGGAAAGCTGCCGTGAGCTTTACACTCATAGTTAAGCCCTCTGTGGTGACATTGTACATTTATTGACCTTGACGTGTACAACGAAGTCACGCTGTGCATTTTCATTTTGCAGGAGCAATCCGCCCGTTTACACACTGAACATCACACCGTTGCTGCAGCGTTACGGATTCGCTGCTCCATATTATCTAATGATAATAATATTGGGGCGACTGTGGCTCAGGTGGTAGAGCGGGTTGGCCAGTGTTCGGAGGGTCGGCGGTTCGATCCCCGCCCTTGTCACTGTGTCATGGTTGTTGTGTCCTTGGGCGATGGGTATGACTGCTGTATGTTTGAGGTGGTGTCGGACGGGCCGTAGGCGCAGAATGGCCTCCTATTGTAGTTTACTACCACCGGAATGACTGTGTGTGAATGAATGGAACGTGGGACCCTGTCAGAGCGCTTTGAGTGTCTTGAAAAGTGCCATACAAATCCAATCCATTATTATTATTATTATTAATATGACACAGCTAATGACTAACAACACAACCTTTCCTGATTTTTCTTCCTTTTCCTTTTAATACTTGAATCAATAAGCAAACGAGAGTCTATGTGACATTAGCTCCATTACACATTAGATCTTCACTTGAGTTATCAAATCACGAACAAGTGCTTTGGGTAATTAACGCATTAGTCATATTTTCATGTGTGAAATGATTTCCGATACTGGAGGCAGAATTTTGGCCCAAGGACAACCATGAGTTGTTATTGTATCCTTGAATTAACTTTTAAACTGCCATCAAGTGACAGCGAGAGATTACAGATCATCACAGATTGAATCTCACAGGGATTCGCTGTAGCAGAAAACATTATCTGTAATTGTGGTTTAGTTCCCAAAGCTGTGGAAAGTTTTGCCGTTTGTCATTCGAAAATGATGTGATTAAAAATGAAATGGAGCAAACTGGACAAAAGACAATCTTTTCTGACAGTGTTGCCATTATCATGTCAAATCTATATCGGCTGTCGGCTTTCAGGATTCTTCTGGTGAGTTTGTATGACTGAAGTGAGATCACATTGCTGATTTTTGTATTTTTAGTGTTGTTGAATCAGAATATAAATAAAAAAGAGCTAAACAAGCTGATCCATTAACAGGAGGCTAAACAGACAAAGCAGAAGCAGGAAGGAGAAGTCTGAACGTTTCGAGGGAAAAGTGAAATACTGACTTGATGAAATTTAAGGCGCTGGGCTACTGAGATGTAGCTCAATCCAATCTTTTCAATTTTTAATCATTTTTCTTTTGAAAACAATTTATTCTTTAAAAGTAAAAAATGCATGTTATTTTCTTGACATTTGCTTCTCCTGCTCCTATATAAATGCCAAATAAATAGTGTGTGTATTATTGTATGAGCATATTGTTTCATGCTATACTATTATATTTTGCTGGATATGAGGTGCCAACAGCAAGAGGGAAAATGGAGCAAATAAGAGAAAACAAGTTAACAATAAAGAAAAAGTTGAAAATGAGGATGTGAAAACCCAACTGTGGGGAAATGAGGATGAACTCAACAGAAAGGAATGAGGAACTACTGAATGAAGTGAGAACGTGGGAGAGGAATTGTTTAGGGGTGGAAGAAGTGAATAGCTGAAGAAAGTTTCTTGATGACCTCAAGACTTCAAAAATCTTTGCAAGCGAACAAGTGAACTAGAGAGGCAGATGAAAGAAGAGGGGGATGAAAAGAATATTAAAACAGAGCTGAAACAGGCGCTAAAGAAGGCATCTGAGCGAGTGAGAGAGAGAGAGAGAGAGAGAGAGAGAGAGAGAGAGAGAGAGAGATGGGAAAGGGAAGAAATAAGGGAGATCTGTGATGGAGAGGCCGGAGATGAAGAAGAAAGATGCCCTGATGAAGGCAATTCCCCCACACTTCATGGTCTCAAAGACGGATGCCAAAAAGAAAAAGAACTTTGAAAGACAGGTGGAGGAGAGAGACAGAAGAAAAGTTAAGGGAGAACCGTTAATGTCTCTCAGCGCGGGCGGAGGTCGAACTGAAACTGCTGACGAGAAACAGAAACAAGGAGCAGATGAGGATGAAGGGTGAATATCAAAGAGGAATGGGTCAATAACGCTTCAGTGTGACTGTAATTACACGTGATAAAATGCCTTTGCCAGCGACTTCTGCACTAAAAAACTCCCGCTGAGAGACATGTTATGGATTTTGTATTTGTGTATCATCAGTTGCAAAATCACACTATACGAGTCATCCCATTTTAATAGAGATGTAAAACCACTTTTTCAGCAGCTGTTTTTTTAGTAGAATTGAGGAAAGAAATTGTAAAACTTCAAACATTTATTCCTTTTGAAGATTCTCCACGCCCTCAGACAGAGGCATTGATATAATTGTGTTTGAGGATGAAAGTCAACATACTTCTTCTCTGAGTGATCTGACGAGTTTGGAAGAAACAGAGGGAGAGGTTGTTTGATAAAAGAGCGGCGGCAATTAATGCAGACCTCGAACGCTTCCAAACTGAAACGGTTGCCAAGGCAATAGTAATCCCACATTATTCATTATGCATTGCCATTAAATGTTGTTAGTTATTCTCAGACGGATAGCGCTGTTTGTTGTGTGTAGGTGGCGCTGTCCATGGTGCTGAAACGCAGTGGAGATGGATAGGCAACAAAAACAAGGTACTTAGGTTCGGCCTATATGTTAGATGCAATCTATTATTTGAGGTGATTATTGCACGTTTGTAGCTTTTTTTAGATCAAAAAATCCCTGACGAGTTTTGTTGTAATTTCTCTTGAAACAAACAACAACAGCAAAGACAGAAAAGGGTCCAGGAGCATCATGGGAGATACAAATGAAATAGAATTCTTGAGTTTGAGTTGTATCCTGACTGAAAGGAAATGGAACGGAGGGCTCTGTGCTACCTGGCACACAATGGGATACTCAGCGTGAAAGGTGGCAGCAGCAGTTTGTTTTTTTTTACTCAGAAACACACCTGCCTACAGAGAAAAAAACAACAACTTTTCTGTGGCACACTGTGGCCTGTACTTCTAACTGAGATCTGCTTATGACTGCCTGACCAAGTAAATAGTAAGAATTGACTAATGCTTGTGAAGAGGAGGCTCTCTCTCTCTCTCTCCCTCACCATGCGTCGGAACTTTGAATATCCTCAAATAGTTCTCACTAAACCTTCAAAGCAGCTAATAGTATTTGGGACAGCTCTAGTGGCGATGATTGCTCTGTGCACATAAAAGTGGAACTAAATAGACCATTCCATTTTTAGGATTAATAAGTGCAGCTGATCAGCTAGTAAAGACATGCTAAATAAGACAGACTGGTTTGAAATGTGAGTTGTCATTTTACATCTCCTATATATGAAAACGATAGCAGTGTTGATTTAAACAGCATCCCTCAATCCCTCCCACACACACACACACACACACACACACACACACACACACACACACACACACACACACACACACACACACACACACACACTTTACATGCCGACTTCTGTCCCCACAAGGTCAAAGGGGCGGCTCTCTTTCAACTGGATGAAAAATAAAAGTTAATTTGATTTTAGCTATAAAAAGATATTGTTAATTAAGAGTAGACATACCCCAGTTTATGATTAAAGTCTTAGAGGTCTGCTTAATGAAAGCACCACTTGCAAACTTGCAGAAGTCATAAATAATACTGAAATAATTTATCATGATCTTAAACACAAAATGTCACGTTAAAATCAAATTATAGCAGTGTGGGAATTTCCTTCAGCATCTACTTGCTGCGTGTCCTTTACAGTCCGTCTTAAATCTAAACAAATACAATTCTTTTAAACATTTGCCTACAAACCAGAATGCTAATGAACTAGTTTGGTGTACTGGGGCTGTTATAGCCTACATTGCTAATAACACTAGATGGCAGCAATGTATCAGAGTAGTATAAAAGGATATCTAAATAGATTACTCTGACATGTTCACTCTCATAAGGCTGAAATTCTGTTTTGCATCAGCCAGAGCAAGGCCGTACATATTGTAGATAGTAAATATCTTACAGGATGTGCACTGCCGAAACATTCATCGAGAAAAGGAGAAATTAGGTGCTGCTGTCGCTCTCAGCGTCTTTATCGATTGCCTATTGGCGTCACTGATCAGTTAACATTTCCTCAGTGACCAAAGGACGGAATGGAAGCTTACACCCTGGCACCAACACTGACCCCCCCGTTGATCTGGAACAGATTGAATTAGAAACTCCATCAGTTCGAGACTCGACCACTTCCTGAGCACCATGCTGTGACACCAGATTGGATCTCCCTCACAGGAAATCATCTCAGTAAGTCTGTATTAACACCATCTTGCCCCACTGCCAAGTTAGGCCAACCTGTTCCACTTGTCCCTTGCCAGGTTTACTACTGGCACCAACGGCTGCGGGTACCTTTAAATGCTGATTCTGATTAATTGAGCCTGAGGAAATGCGACCAGGCCACTGACAGATACTAAGTGCAGGTGCCACATCGAGGTAAAGAGCTCTCCATCTTGCCCCCAGTGACTCGTGCTGTGCCCAGGAATAGACTGGGAACTCCCTTGGAGCTCCATTGCACAGAGCCATGTTGACCAGATGCACAACATTTGAACATTGCTGACATACGGGGACGTGTCGTGATCAATATCTCATCTCACCTGACAACTCTTCAAAGATTCAATTCAAATCCCATTTCATTGGAAAATCATTCCTATTGTCTGTCGTCTATTCTCTCAGTTAAATATCACTTCCCTCGTTCAGCGAAGGCAAGGGAGAAATAAAATCTGTTACTACTGTGTAATGGTCTACTAGCTCTGCAGTCAATTTCAATCTACTGGCTACATGCCAGCCATTTCATTCTGTAAACAAGTCCCGCTTTTGCCTCTTTGACCTATGCTAACTACGTGTGATGCCACAGTGGGAGGCTTGCAGCCAGATATGGTGACTGTGTGAGCTGCAATTATTTTTAATATGTAAACATACACTTTATGTAAGCATAGCTATTGTGCTATTGTTCTCAACGCAGCTCTAAGCATGTACACGCGGAGTCACAAACACAGAGGGCATGCTCATTGTGTCCAAATAAAGATGTTAACTTCCCCCGTAAGACTATATGCAGACAGTTAGGCAGCGCTCTTCTCCCCGGAGACAGAGGCAGCCTCTCTGTAGTGCCGTGGAAATGATCTCTAACTGCCTTCTGTTGTAAATATGCTTATGTTTACAGCGTTTTAACAACAACTGGCATCCAAAATTAGGTACCTGGAGTGAGGATGTGCATGTTTGTGTGTGTGTGTGTGTGTGTGTGTGTGTTTGTGAGTGCATCTCGTGTGGATTGTGCGCTTGCATTTGCAGCCGCGCCCAGATATCATGAGAATACATCGGTCTCTGCAGCTCAGGCAGCTCAACCAGTCACTTTTGATTATACTTATCACTTTCTTCTGGGAGCACAGGAAGCAGAAGAGAGAGGGAAAGAGGAGAGGGAAGTGGTGGGGAAAAGTGGGAAGGAGAAATGAGGGAGGGCAGTGTGTGTGTGGGTGTATGTGTGTGTGTGTGTATGTGTGTGTGTGTGTGTGTGTGTGTGTGGTTAAGTGAGTTGTAAGATTTTACAGCTAAAATGGGATTTCTCTCCACGACGAGCCTTACTTCAAATGATATGAGCCTTACAGAAAAGATAAGGCAAATATTTAATAGTGTCACCAGCAGAAAAAAAAGGTTCTCCATTTGAACCTGCATGCCTTAAAGGACACACATTCAAACTTGAATGATAGAGCTTTAAGTAGTACAGCGTTATTACAGCAAAGGGGTCCGGACTGTTGCCTCGTGGTGCACAGGCTCGCCTCAGGCCAAGTTTATGCAAAAGCGTAGTAAGATTATGATTTCTTGCTAAATCTACGTTTATTCTTCTGTAGGTGACACTGAGGTCTCTGTCTTCCCCTGGGCTTTTTTCTCTCTCCATCTATGCAGCTTCTTGCCATTTTTAAATAATTCTGAGCTTAATTCATTTGAGAGAGATTTCTTGGCAGCAGACAACTATTCTCTATGTGGTCTTCATTATACATGGGGATTTTCATCTGAAAAAGACCGAGGAAGCAAACGTGTGGGCGAGGAATACCCGTGAAGATCACAGCGTTACCCTTTTATCATCTAACCTTTCCTATTATCTTTAACCTAGCAAACTTTTTCATCTTATTATAGCTTTCTTTGAATTTTTTAAAACTTGACACATTAATTGCCCTCTCACTTTTTCTTCTATAGCACAATTTCTGTGATCCTAACTGAGATAGAAAGAGTACAGCATTTGACAATAAATAGGATTCCTGCGATTCTCAAGATTTTTTGAGGAAGATCAAAGTTGTGTCAGAGGAAACCGGCCCATCTGGCTCGTATTAGCACCAGTGACAGTTTCTTATGGGGGGGAAGCAGGTTTTGGTTAACCTGACCCACCAGATGGTTTGTTACAAAGAACCATCTGAGAAGCTGTCATTGGAAACTGCTTAGAAAAACAAAGACTCTTTAAAAAAAATATATGGCAGGTTTCTGTCAATCAATCCCTGACCGAAGCATGTCGGGAAAAGAGTCTTTCTGAAGAATTGTTCTCTAGTTCTGCTACAACTGATGCTATCGCAGCGTACGCCAACCTCTTTAGGAGCCGCTACTGTTGGTTTGACTGAACGGTCGTCTCTCTATGTCGATACACACACCCAAACCACGCCTGGAGCCCACAGGACGCTGATTGGTCTGGCCTCTGGCTTACTGAAAACAAACACCTAACTTGAAGCCTGACAAGAGGGATTCTCGTGTGATACCGTACGAGATCGCACAATTCTCCTGTGACCTTGTGACATCACAAAAATCCAGCTGTTTTGCAAGGCGTGGTTGCAGTAAGAGATATTCCAAATTAAACAAATATTGCCTTGAATCCTGCTTTTCTCCCAGCGCGTGTCTATGGAAACTAAACTAACAGGTTATTTGAGTTATCATGATGATCTATATATTATGCTAAAACCTGTTAAAAGTTGTGCATGACATGTTCCTACAAGATTAACTCCTGGGGACTATTGCACAAAAGCAGATTTTAGATATCCAGGATAAATGCCGAAGCTGGGTTCAACATATCCCAGGGAGAGCAGCCTGGCTTAATCGGTTGCAAAAAGGCCAAACAAGGATGAACAACATCATCAACAGCTAAGTCAAGCCAGGTGCAACTAATCCCATAGAGAGCACGTGGCTTCCTCAACTAGATCGAGATCGATCACGGATTCATTCATGCGATCACAAATTCACCATGACGACGATGCGTGCAGCGTAGCCTTCTTCTCACGAACTGAACACAAGCCTTTGATTGAGGCATATGAGGAGGTTCTCCTAAAAAAAGAAGTACTGTGGCTAAATGACAATGTTATATTGTTACTGTAACGCTTAAATCTGTACTGTAACGCTTTAATCAACCCCCCCCCCCCAGGCTGCAAATTACCTAACAGGAAGTGGAAAGGAAAGTGGGGGAAGGGAGGTGATTAGAGAGACACCTGGGAGCTGCAGTGGGAGAGAGACAGTCAAACAAAGAGAGTGGAAGAGGAGTGAGAGGAGTGAGAGAAAGAGAGAAGGATCACCTTTCCTTGGTGTCTTTGCTACAATAACCTGACAACACAGTGGAGATATAAATAAGAGAAGATGGGGTTGATTGAACTTTCGAGGCCCAGGATCAAATAAGACTGAGAAGGAGATGATCTGTTTTGGAGCGAGCTTTGGGGTTCAGAGTCCGGCCTCCAGCACCGCCTTGACCTGCTTGGTTCTGGTTGCGGTCATCTTGCTTGGGATTCGGCCTAATGGAGCTAAGTCGTAGCACCCTCTAGGCTCCCCTGTTAACTGGCCTTCCAGACCGTTACCCTGACTGAGCATCTACACATACACACCCTCACATCTCTGCTGTGCAATGATAATTGATTATTTACTTAGTGGACATTTTACTTTACTTTACTTTACTCTGATTTGAATTTTGCCCGCATTTGGAATGTAATAATTAATTTTGGTTGTGAGTGATACCTTGTTTGATCATTACCTTTTTCCTCTTTAGATGACTTGATGCTGATTTAAAGTCCCAGTGGGCAAGTCCGGCGGATCGAGGGCACTCTGTCAGATTTTGAATGTTTACAACACTCACGCTCCTCCCCCACGACCACCGAGCTCCTTCCTCTCGACTTCGTGCCCTTAGAAATCCTTTAGATCACGCCACATTTGAAATGCGGGTCCGATGTTGACTCTGGTTTTATCACGTGCCCTGTCACAATCTTTCTTTTTTTTCCTTATTTTCCACCGGTGTTTTCTTTTCCTTGGTTGTTTTGGACCTCCTTGTTTCGGTTTTTAACCGAGGAATTGGAAGATTGTTGCTACTTCCCTCCGTCTCCCCCCTGTGATAGTGGTACGACCCGAAGGGGGAGGGGCTCTGTGTGTGCACGAACACAGGCTCTACATGCATGTAGAGGCGTGCATTTTTTTCTAAAACCGGATGATTTATGTTGTTCTATCGGAGCATAGTGGCGGCTTCAATGAATATGATCAAAAAAATGTTGCCGACTGGGACTTTAAGTTAAGAAAAAAGAATTGAGATGAAGACAAAATGATGACCGTTGATGAATGTTTTTCTAATTGTTTCCTTGTAGCTAGGCAGCAGCTATCCGGGTATGTGTAATTATATAAATACTTATTGACAGGGTGAATTCTCAACTGTCTGGTGCCCACTTTAATTTTGAATCTGTGGGTTTGAATTTATAAATAAACCTACGCTACAGGCTCACAGTCTGGTTATCAAACTCTCTGGTTATGTGCAGTTGAAACCTTTACTGAACAATACGAACAGCTTCATGAACATAATTATAACTGTGACAATGATGATCACATGTAGAATTGTATAAAATGTATGAATATAGGCTGATTGAATGTAAAGTAATGACAGCAGTCTACTTCACTGGACGGCAATAAATGCCATAACATATGCAACATGCTTTCGTGCAACAGGATCACGGATAACTTCAGGATGACTGATTCAGGATGACTGGGAAATCCCAGCTTAATCCCTTATCTAGGTTTTGTGTAATAGCCCCCTGGATTCATAATTTTACTGAAGCAGTAGTACAAAATGCGCTTTAAGTATCAATTAACAAATGTACTAGGCAAGAGAATTCTTGTCAGAGTGTTGTAGTAATGTATCAGACTAATATTACTGATGTTTAACGGGGGAAGTTTCATCTCATTGAGTTGGAGCTAGCTTTAAACCTTTACATATACTGTCGTCATATGTCTTCAACTGATCACATGCAAAATAAAATATTACAAGCGACAGAAATAAATAAATAAATGTATTAATGGACAAATTATAATAACTCTTGGATGAAGTTTTGTAGACCTATGAAGTAGCATAAAATGTAGGTAGTCAATTACAGTACAACTACTTGAATAATACTTAATAATTACAGTTGGCTACGTTCCCCCTGTCCCACAAGCATGCGGTCTGTCATTTGTCATACTCTGCGGAAACACAGAGAGCGCCTCTCTACTGCTGAAAACTCAATTATTATGATGCTGATGTTATGTCTTTTCTCAAAATGTGTCCATTTGCGTTCTTCGCAGCTGCAATTATCTACTTCCCATGAGGATAAATAAAGTTCAGAGTACTTCTAAGGCTCTTGCTCATGGAAAGTGACTCACTGCACGGTGTCAACAACCGTGTTGTTGTATTCTGGGACCCAATAATGCTCATGCCACTGTTATCAACTCTGTCGATGGCTCTGCAACTTGTTTGCCGAGTACTCGGCACTCTGACGAATTGTTGCTCCCGATTCACAAGCTGCTCTCAAACCAATGGATTAGTTCAAACGCAGCACGAATCAACTACAAACATTCTGTTTAACTCAAAGTAAAATGAAGAGGTGATGATTTATAAATGGGAAATTCTTAATGGGACAGAAGTGAAGTGGAAAACACTGCACTGTATAAGCTCCTGTTTTTGAAATACAACTGATGAATTATTAATCAAAGCTTGGGTTGCCAATTTTCGAGGCACGATGCATCAAGCAACGATGGGGTGCAGAATTTATATCAGATACGTATGTTGCAAATAAATTAAAATGATGCAAAAAAGTTTTCTTTGAGAAAATGCAAATGGAGATTCACCAGAAAATCTGAAATGCAACTTCCTTTGTATCGTGTTTGTTGACTTTATTAATATATTATATATTCAGTGACTCTACTTGTATGCACCATTACTTGGGTTTCCCTTTTCCAATGTCTTGAGTTTTGTGGAGAGCTTAAGTCTTATCAGCTCCTTATTATATATCATAGGTCTCTGCCATGAATCGCCAACTGGAGAGGTTTTGGAAACTTCCATTTCCATTGAATACAATAATTCCACTTATCTTCCAGTGCGTAAACAGATTCATTCACTTTCCATCACAGACTGATTTACCACATTCAATTCCCACTCTGCAATAAGTGGAGATACAATGGAAGCTGCTCTGCTCCGACACATTCAAAGCTCCAAAGCAATGGTTTTGTGACGGAAGAAAAGAGACGGCCTTGGATTTGTGTCACAACTGTGTGCACCAGAATGCATGGAACACTTCTACTAATGTGTCTATTTTATCTTTCAGAAGCCGTGGTCAACATTTCAGAAGCCGGTGAGAATCTGGAGCTTCTCTGGTTTTCTGGTGTCATTTTCCTCTAGCAGTCTCCTGTGCTGACGCAGCTTCAAGTACAACAGGAACTCGTGTATTTGCGGTGATAAAAAAAATACTGTTCAATGATTTAAGTAATCTATAACGTCTTTACACCTCTCGGAACAACTAAGAAAGGCGAGATCATCGATAGGTCCGACCAACGCATACAGTAATTGATGCCTTGTGTAACATTACCAGCTGTGGGAACCAGGTAATTTAGCATTACTTGTGATGAGTAACATTGTAAATGCATTAAAAAAAGAATGGGACTGCGGTGAGACAACTTGAATTTTCAATTCCAGAATGAGACTAAATCTATATGCAAGTTATCTCTGTATGTTTACTGCAAATAAACAGGATTATATACAGAACTACTAATTTGTAAATGTAAATATATTTTCAAATAAGTCATTATTTGATCAACATAAGAGTGAAAGGCCTTAATTAAAGTCACAAAATGTTTACACTGAAAGTATCGCATTTGGTCTATTTTATTGCAGGCTACATGGCCTAGTGCTACGTTTATGTGCTACGTACATGTTATCCCAAACATGTTTTGTCATGGAACCTCTTACTTTTTACTTTTGGCTGCAAAGTAAACAGGTTAGAAAAGCTGTTGATACAGCCGCTGAACTGCTGCAGCTCGTATGGATGTGGTGTCTACAGAGACAGCATTGCTGCTGCTGCTACTGCCAGCTCTTAACTGATCATCTGCACTATTTTTGCTGAAAACCACACATCAAACTCCAACAGTGTCTACGTTGCGTTTTTTCAAACTCTGTCTCTGTGAAGGTTAAGATGTATAAGGGTACATCAGCTTTAGATTTCTTCAAAGAAATTCTGAAATAATGAAACAACAGATTCAACCAATATTAGTCACCATTGGAATAGAGCATTTTGACTGCCACTGACAAAACCTAATGGCTTTGTCAATGGACTGAACCCTTCGAGGCTCCATCAAGAATATTGGCAGCCATTTACGTCACTTCAATGCCTTAGCATTTCCCTCAAAATGCATTAAGAAATTTCACAGGACAAGTGACCCCATCATGATCGTTCTCTTCAGATGCTATATTCTATTCAACATAAGAGAAAATAGTTCATGCACTTCCCACCAATCTGAAGATCACACTTTCCGATTATTATTTGGAACTATGATATTTCTACATCATGCACAACTTCAGAACAAGATCATTTGATAATAAGTATTGTCTGTAGTTTTTGTTCTTTTGTTTAAAATAATAGATGAGTCAGACAGTCTGTAACTCAAACCCAAGCAAATCTTTTCTATGTAGGTAGAAGTCAGAAAGGTGTAAACACATAATTTATGTCTTCTGTAGGTTGTATCCACATACATTTTCTGTTTTCAGAGATGATAGTCTTTGTTACAGTAAAACAGGATTACAAAAAAAAGACAGCTGACTAAACTCAAGTGTAACAACAAAGAGTAGAGATGCACCGTTCTGACTGTTTTCAATAAATAAAATGCAGAAGTAGAAACAAAACAGGGTATTGGTCAAACATACAATGTTAATCAAACAGTTACCAAACATGTAAAAAAAAATGAATTCTTATTTGTTATTAAAAAAAAACTATTGTGCATTCAAATCTTAAACAGAATGTAATCAAACTTCTTCAATTAAAACACTGCACTGTATAAGCTCCTGTTTTTGAAATACAACTGATGAATTATTAATCAAAGCTTGGGTTGCCAATTTTGGAGGCACGATGCATCAAGCAACGATGGGGTGCAGAATTTATATCAGATACGTATGTTGCAAATAAATTAAAATGATGCAAAAAAGTTTTCTTTGAGAAAATGCAAATGGAGATTCACCAGAAAATCTGAAATGCAACTTCCTTTGTATCGTGTTTGTTGCCTTTATTAATATATTATATATTCAGTGACTCTACTTGTATGCACCATTACTCGGGTTTTCCTTTTCCAATGTCTTGAGTTTTGTGGAGAGCTTAAGTCTTATCAGCTCCTTATTATATATCATAGGTCTCTGCCATGAATCACCAACAACTGGAGAGGTTTTGGAAACTTCCATTTCCATCGAATACAATAATTCCACTTATCTTCCAGTGCGGAAACGGATTCATTTACTTTCCATCACAGACTGATTTACCACATTCAATTCCCACTCTGCAATAAGTGGAGATACAATGGAAGCTGCTCTGCTCCGACACATGTCAGCATTCAAAGCTCCAAAGCAATGGTTTTGTGACGGAAGAAAAGAGACGGCCTTGGATTTGTGTCACAACTGTGTGCACCAGAATACATGGAACACTTCTACTAATGTGTCTATTTTATCTTTCAGAAGCCGTGGTCTACATTTCAGAAGCCGGTGAGAATAATCGCTTTCTGTGATAAAAACGGCGTTTTCGTGTAAATGACAGGCCAAACCACGTGAAAATATCTGCGTTTTCCCTTTGTGAAAACAGCACCTGAGAGTCATCAATGAACCTATCCCCATCCTGCATGTGTTTGGACTGCGGGAGGAAGCCAGAGAACCCATAGAGAACCCACACTAACACAGGGAGAACACAAATTCCACACAGAGGGAACCCAGGACCCTCTCGCTGTGAGGCGACCGTGCTACCCACTACACCACATCAAAATGATATGGCAACTCAGCATTTGGTTGCTAAGGAACGGGAAAGTTGTGGGAGTTACGGCGGCGATAGAGAGACAGCGATAGTGATAGTAAGTTTGGCGGTTTCAGATATTTGTGACATTTAGCGTGTTTGGTATGTAGTGTAGGTGCAGTGTGTTTAGTGTGTAGTGTAGTCGTTTAATTTGTTTTGTGTTTGAAAACAATGAGGCGACGAATGAAAGTGGAGCAGGCAGCGCAGCTCTGGTGAAATATAAAGGTAAAAAAAAAAAAAAAAAAAAACTCTTACAGCATGCAACACACATGCTGCTGATGAATGCCATAGGATGTGCTATGACGGAGAAAAAATAAACTGCTATTTTGTCAATATTGGGGCAGATTTTCGGTCTCAATATCGGATCGGTGCACCCCTAACAAAGAGCACATAAAACTGAATAGGTACTCAAACGTGTTTTTCTCTGTATTTTCCAGTGGGTATGTTGTCGTTTGTTGTGCCATTCACCCGCTGAACTGCAGCATGTTAATTATATGTATACTGCTGCTTTTCTGGTTATTGTCTCATCTTGTAAAACAGCTACAAGGTAAACATGAAAAGATACTTAGGTGATAGAGGGTCACTGCAGTCTTTTTGCTTGACAAATTAACATTCAAAGACTCCCGGTTGGTTCACACTGCAGGCCTTGTTTCGAACGCTTCGCCTCAATGACAGTGCACCCTCATTTAATCAAATACCAAGTCTACAACGTGGTCGACCTGGAATGACACATCTGTCTCCAGCTCCTTAATTGACGCAGAGATGCCATCTTAACAATGAGGATTTCTGGTGTTACTTCCTTACTCGTTTGATACCTGTGATCCAGGACCTTAATGCATGAAGCCTTGCTCAGTACACCAGCAACTCATCCCCACTCCCCCAAGAGAGCATGATTAATGATGGTCCCCCACAAACTGCATCAGTTAGCCAGTGCTATCTCGTATTTGTCTTTACAAGATCGTATCGACTTTTGGGAGATCATGCAGAAAATGAACTGTCATGTGTGCGGGAGCTTGCTGAACGAAGGGAATACCTTGTGTTCTGCAGGCGAATGAAAACAAGCCTCAGTATGGAAACAGACACCAGGGGCTGTGGAGATTACGGTGCTCAGACACCTCCCTGGTGTCTTTCTGAGAAGTAAAATCTTGTTCTGCCTTTAATAAGTATAATTATGGAAATGGGTTTTAACAGAGGTCTCAGCGAAGATATTACAACATATCAAGCTGTTCCACTGTTTGGTTACACCGCATAATGGCATCATTATTTCTGCCTTTGCATGAGGATGGAACATTTACCATCGAACACTGACAGCAGGCTTTTTCTTTGTACTTTGAAAATGGCTATTATAGTCAGATTAACATCGAAGACCAAACTTCTAAAACCCTTTGATTTTAAAGAGGGTTTTTTTTTCTCTGCCCGGCTTTTATACATTAGCATGGATTCAGAAAAGCATTTTAAATACATAACACAAGCTTTGCTTTACATAATGACATGTTTGTTGTTTAAATTGCACTTCCCTTCAAAGACATTGTAACCCCTCTTATAATGGGGGAAACTTTAATCTTCAAACTATATGACAACTATTTTTCATGGAAATCACAAATGAGGATTTTTTTTTTTTTGCAAACTTGGGCAAACGTGGGCATGATGCAAATTTTAACTTGTGGTTCGAGAACTAAAAATGTCTTATCCAATCAGATTTACATTTTAAAATTCCAGGTAGCAGAGTCTTACCTGACAGGTAGCACAAGTCATCCAGCAGTCATTTTGGGGCAATCTGGGGATAAAAAAGAGACTGCATCAACCAGGCTGATAATGCAAGTTAAAGTCAGGACTGGTTTTCTGACAGAACCGAACTAATGCCTTAAGGGAGATCAGCACCAAACTACCCTTGGAGGGAGTGGAAAGGAAGGCACTCCTCTTATTGAAGCACATCCGCCCGACAGAGGGTGGAATGACTGCTTTGGGAAGATAATTGTGCCTGGAGAAAACCCAGCTACAGCTACACTGGCTATTTTATCAGCAAACCACCTTCCTCTTTCTCCGATAGGGTGGGATATGAAAACTGGCAAGGTGCAGGTGGAGGAGTAGGGAGTGTCATTACCGGAGGGTCACTGCACACATGATAACCCTAGCCACTCTTTCATTCCTTTCATTTTGTTTATGCGCTCCACTCGGGTGCGTGCTTGATGAGGTGGCCTAAACACATTGGTCCCCTGGCTTTTGAAATCAATTTGATTGTAGACTCGTCTCCACAGACACCTGATGGACCCTGTGGTGCTGCGCTGTTATGGGGTCTGGAGGAGTGCACCGGCTTCCCTCTTCCCCTTCAAACACTAAAAGAGCTGCTGGTGATTAACAGTGACACTGCGCTAACTCGCAGGCAAGAGGAGAGATGCCGCCACAGCCTCGTCTCGCTCTGCCTCTCTCTGCTCTCCAACTGTGTTGCAGTCTTGGGTAGAGGCCAAAACTACACAGTTTTTGGATGAGCGTTGTTCCTATGAGAGACTGTAAAGTAGGTTGTGAGGACAGCCGTGCCCACAAGTCTCTTCCTAAGCTAATGAACATTCTGGAAAATAATTAGCAGGATGCAGCCAAGTGTTGTCTTTGACCTTAGCAACCTTCATCTTCATCATCATGGCTTACCACTAGTTGTATTGTGTTAGAGTAATAAAACAAGTGCAACATTCTGTCTATTAGTAGTAAATAGGTTGCCCTTGGAAAAAAATGGACTTGTAAGAAATATAGGGGGAAACGCATGGCGGTAGAAATGGAAGGCCACTAGGACAAAACATACAAATATACTCCACAGGGGGATAAGGGAGGTATTTTCTTCTTGAAATTATTATCTATCAGATAAAGGATGCATTTTGACACATAGAATCAATGTATTGGTCACTAGATTAGGACTGCAAATAAAACCTACACAAATAAGTTAAACTATCATGATACTTTAGTGTCTAAAAGAATATCCAAAGACATCAATCTGCCACAGTTGCTCTCAGCTGAACATGCTGTTACTAGTAGCAACCGCAGTGACAATGTTCCATAGCAGTTTAACCACAGAACTGACAAGCAGTAAGAGCTAATTGGCCATTCCTTTGGTGCAACAGCACGCAGGAGCAGAGCTACGCCTCTGCCATGTTGGTCTGAAAGCGACCATGGCATTATTAAAGGACACCATGAAACATCTGTCTACTAAGTGCTGTACAAAAGTAAAACATTTTTTTCTATTTTCACATATAAGACAAGGTTTAGTTGAGTTTGCATGCGGTAAAGTAAACAGTTAATTTAAGCACCTCTTCTTTCATCTTTATGCCCCTCTCCAGGAAAAGCCCAGTCAAGTAAGCCTTCAATCCTGGACAAGATGCAATTTCCCAACATGGTTTCAAAATTACCACGGCATTGCTGTGCTGTAATGACTTAATGGCTGGCATATACATCAAACCAATATATTTGCCATAACCCAAAATAGTTTACCAACTGAGGCTTAAAACACAGTTAAATTTACATGACAGAAAACTGTGAAAAGCAGCATTCACTCACATTTCAGAAGCAAGAAGGAAATAATTAGCATTTTTGTTTAATACATTAATATTAATGACAATAAATTACTGTTTATCCAAATGACAGTCACTGTGATTAACTTAAAATCATAGCCCTCATGAATGTGTTTTTGATACAACTACAGTTGTATTTCAATAATCCCAGGAGACACATGCCTTCTCCTTTGGGAAGACTGTAATGTCAGCATAGACATTATTTGCAAAAGGACTCTTCAGCAGGTTGCCGTCACAGTGGCCTGAACCCAATCCTCCTGGCTGAAGGATCATCTCATTAATTACCGGGTCACCCTGACAGTGAGATGAGGTATGATTTATAAGGGACATTAGACTTCAAGTGTTCATAACACTGATACAAATTCAGGACACTGAAGGAGGATTACAATTATTCCTGTCCTTAGATTGTTCAGGGAGAGGCAGTGACATGCACTCATCAGGATGACTCCACATTCACATTTTGAGGCACGTATCATTTACAAATTTACAATAATTTACTTTTTTTTTTGCAAATGCAGAATTAAGATGAACAAACAGTTGAAATCATCCTAAAAGCATTAACACTGAATTTTATGAACGTGGCTATATGTAACACTGAGGAAGGATCAGTGTTTTGTGGCCTCTGCCGGGGGCAAGCCAAATTGACGGACATGTACGATAAGTCACAGTTTTCCGTCATTTTTTGAGAGAGGGCACATTTTTCACATTGAAAATATCCCACAGCCACCACCAACCCAGATGTTACAAAATAAAACGAAAAGTTACAGTTGTAACTACGGTTCTACGAGTCCCGGATGACCGCCAGAGGCGGTGCTTTAAGCACTGGATAACTCCGCCCACGGTAGCGCATGTCGAGTACAAATAACAACAATGTCACCTGTTACTCCTGCATGACCCCCGGGAGGCTATATCTTCCGGTGTCAACAGGCAATCGGCTCCCAAAATCTTCTCGCGAACGCGCAAGGATTCCGAGTGACAGAGTGCTCTGGCGGTCATCCGGGACTCATAGAACCGTAGTTACAACTGTAACTTTTCGTTCTATTTCGTCCCTACTGACCGCCAGAGGCGGTGCTTTAAGCACTGGATGACATATACCAACAGTGTTATGAAGAATCCCCTAACCCACCTTATTGATGAGAGTTTGAAGACCCAGGGCAAAGGACCACGCCCAACGGGTGGGGAGCAGCAAAATTATGCTGGTAAAACCGATGGAACGTACCCGGCGACGACCAAGAGGCTTCCGCACAGATGTCACCCAGGGGTACGCTTCTTAGGGCAGCCCAGGACGTGGAGACACCCCGCGTTGAGTGGCATCTGACCCCCGTCGGCAATGCTCGACCATTGACCCTGTAAGCACAAGAGATGGTGTCCACAATCCAATGAGAAAGGCGCTGTTTGGAGATGGCACAACCCCTGTTATGACCTCCATAGCAAAAAACCAACTGGTCTAACTGCTTCAGATGTGCAGTGGCCCTGATATAGGCAACCAGGGCCCGCACAGGACACAAAGCACGCAACTCATCATCAGCCGCTGGGGGATCAAACCGCGCCAGGTGAATTGGGCGGTTGACATGGCCACGGGGCAGGGTCTTTGGCAGAAACGCAACATTAGGCCATAGGGTCACCCCTGAACCATCAGGCCCCCAACGCAGGCAGGGCTCGCTGACAGACAAAGCATGCAACTCCCCCACCCGTTTCGCTGAGGTCATGGCCAGAAGAAAGGCTGTCTTCAACGACAGCCACTTGAGGTCAGCCTGGGCGATAGGTTCGAAAGGTGAAGAAGACAGGGCCTTCAGCACCAGGGAGAGGTCCCACGCTGGAACCCTGGGGGAGACCGAGGGCCGCAGCCTGAATGCCCCCCTTAAAAATAGAGACACCAACCGCTGGCACCCTACAGTAGCATTGTCTATCAAGTCATGCTGCCATGAGATGGCTGCCACATACACCTTCAAAGTGGAAGGTGCATGGCCGTCGTCCAGGAGAGACTGAAGAAAGTCCAGAACGGTGGCCACCGGACAAGAAGTGGGGTCGTCCCCCCCGTCAGCGCACCAGGCAGAGAAGCCGAGAAAGGAAATCTGCCACCTGATTCTGGTCCCCCGGGAGCCACATTGCTCGCAAGCTCAACAGACGGGGAGCGGCCCATGTCAGCAGGCGCTGGGACACCTGCAACAGTTGCGCCGACTTGGTGCCCCCTTGATGATTGACCTGGGAAACCACTGCCTTGTTGTCTGACCGGACCAGCACATGTTTCCCCTGCAGGTGCGGTAACAAATGTCGGAGAGCCAGGTGGACAGCCCGCAGCTCCAGCACATTGATGTGCTGCGTGCGGTCCCGAAGAGACCACTGTCCCTGGGCGGACCTGCCACGCCAGACTGCACCCCACCCTAACTGGGATGCATCTGTGGAAACCGTCTCTCTGAAGGAAGGGAGGACCCCCAGAGGCGCACCCCCCAATAGGAACGCCCTGTCTTGCCATGGTGCCAGAGCGTGGACGCACACCTGAGACACCACGATCAGCTTGTGCCTGTGAAACTTCGGGTCCAGATGGAAGCTGTTCAGCCACATCTGGAGTGGGCGCAGTAGCAACAGGCTACTGAGGGTATGGCAGTCGATGCAGCCATCAGTTTGCCCATGGCTTTGCCACCTGCCCCTCTTGAAGAAAGGGAGGAGTTGGAGGATGTTACTCACTCCGACAGATAGGCCTTCATGGCGACAGAGTCCAGATCCAGATCCAAATAGGCAATCCGCTGAGTGGGGACCAGGCAACTTTTTGCAATGTTGAGAGTGAGGCCCAGTCGGGCCACATGCAGCAGAAGACGGTTGGTATCCCGGACCACCTGGGCACGGGAATGCGCACACACCAACCAGTCGTCGAGATAGGGCAGGACCTTCATGCCTCCCGCCTGCAGAGGCGCCAAGGCTGCTGCAGCACAACGGGTGAACACTCTTGGGGACAGGGAGAGTCCAAAGGGGAGCACCCTGAACTGGTAATGGTGACCCTGGAAGGCAAACCTCAGAAAGGGCTGATGATGAGCAGCGATCGGGACATGAAAGTAGGCATCCTTCAAATCTATGGAGGTGGACCACTCGTTGGGACTGACCACACGCTGAACATCTGCTGCAGTCAGCGTGTGGAATGGCAGAACTTTTAAATACCTGTTCAGGCCTCGCAGGTCCAGGATGGGCCGTAGTCCGCCATCCTTCTTACCGACGAGAAAGTAGGTTGAGTAGAAGCCCCCGGGATGAGGGAGGGGGTCCACCGGTACGATGGCACCCTTGTCCAGGAGGGTGGACAGCTCCTGGGCTAAGGTTTGGGCCTCGGCCGGTTCGCCGATGGATGTCACTCTCACCCGGCCGAAGGTTCGGCAGCAGGCAGCCCAGTGACTGAGCTGCTGCTGGGAAAAGCAGCCGACGACCGGCCCCGTGGCCCTAGCGCCGTTG
The DNA here is from genome assembly GCF_963514095.1 of Eutrigla gurnardus. Classification (NCBI taxonomy): domain Eukaryota; kingdom Metazoa; phylum Chordata; class Actinopteri; order Perciformes; family Triglidae; genus Eutrigla; species Eutrigla gurnardus. The sequence goes on along the minus strand of NC_139919.1, from coordinate 14,966,132 downwards.
CCCCCGGCCCCCGAAGGAACCGGAAGGACGGCGGTCAGGCTTGGAGGCATGGGGCTGACGTGGTGAGCGGCGCACGTTGGAGCTAAAGTCACCTGCCGGCTTCTTAGGATCCCGTCGCGACGGCCGCCGACCACTCTGGGGAGGTAGCTGTGGAGGACGTGGAGGAGCAGATGGAAAGGCTCTCGGCCCGCTGGAGGTAGGCGCCCTCCTGTGAAGGCCTGCAAGCCGCTGCCTGGTCTCATCAGCTTCGGCTGTGCGGTCCAATGCCTGCAGAGCTGCAGGGCCAAACAGCTCACCAGGACACTACAAGTCGCCTCTGTCAGGGGTGACTGGGCCAGCCACACGTGACGATGAGTGTGGACAAGCGTCGACATAAGTCGACCCAACTCTCTCTACTGACAAAAGTCTGCAGTGAGGCATCGCAGATGTCACGGATGGAGTCATCCACCTGAGCATCCTGCAGGGAAGATGAGAGGGCCAAAAGGAAGTGGGAGAGGGTGTTTCCAAGGCGGCCGATGCGTGCTGCGTGTTGTAAGCTCTGCAGACGTAGTCATCAGTGACCTTACACTGGGCAGAAGGGCACCTGGGGTCCGACTTCATTGCCTCCTCTGGAGAAACAATCAGGGCAGCAATTGCAGGTTCCACCGCTGGCATGTGGAGAAGACCAACTGCCTCAGTACCCTCCATGGCAGCTAAGGCTCGCTCATCCGACCCAGGCCTGGTGAGGGCTGACGTGTCTCCCCAGCCGGAATGCAGCTCCTTCAAAAAATCAGGAGAGTGCGGCACCATAGTCTTCGCTGGTGGGGGGTTGCGCCTGTAGAAAGCGCTAGGAGCTTTTCTTGACTCGGAACGTCAAGCTGCAGGTGTGCCAGGGCAGCCCAGATGATTGCCCCCATGGAGGAGTCATCAGATCCTCGCCGTGACTCCGGGTGAAGAATGTGAGGAGCCTGGTGCAGTCGGAGTCGTTAACCCGACCTGGGAACCATTAAACTGGCTAGATTAAGCTGCAATGGAGATAGCGTCGTCCGGTGGCAGCGGTGACCCCTGGGCAGCCGCAACAGCAGCATGTGTCATCCCCCAGCAGGCTGCAGGCTAAGAAGAAGTGCCTTCATTTCCTCCAAATCAGCAGCCATACGGTCAACCTTAGAGGAGAGCTGGTCATCTGCCTTCCTCCGCCTTTTTCCTGCGGGGACACCGTCCCCTTCCTGTGTGGCAGACCGCCTCTTTGCAGCACCCCGACAGGAATCCACCCTCTCAGGCTGGAATGAAGGCAGGCAGGATAGTGGATCCATTTGGGCCAGCCTGGCCAGCCTTACTGACCTCGGCATAATGCTACAATTTATGCAGGCTTCGTCGGTGATGGCCTCCTGCAGGTGATCCACGCCAAGACAGGACACACACTGGTCATGGCCATCCTCAGGCTCCAGGGACGCCATACAGGCACAGGCATGCTCCATCCGGAACCAGGTGGAGAGGTAGCCAAGTAAACAACAAACAAGTGTTTGTTGTGTGACGCGCCGGGACGGGAACGCCAACACTTTGAAACACAATACCAAGTTGGGAGAGGGGGCAGGTACGCAACCTTCACCAACAAGATTATTAGTTTAGCACAAATACAACTAAGCTTGAAGAGGGACTGAAACCCTACCTCAACCCAGTTGAATCCTTCAATAATACTGTGAACACTAAACAGAGAAACACAAAACAGTTATTAGCATTCAAAGCAGCATCAACCTGCTAGTAACACAGCCCTCAGCAGCTGTGTGCAATGCTGGAAGGTGAGGGGCGGAAACGGCACTAACCCAGCAAAGCCACCACTAAACGGCCATGCTATACTTACGTACACCTCGACGCGCGGTCACGAGAAGAATGAAGGAGCCGATTGCCTGCTGATACCGGAAGATATAGCCTCCCGGGGGTCATGCAGGAGTCACAGGTGACATTGTTGTTATTCGTACTCGACATGCGCTACCGCGGGCGGAGTTATCCAGTAGGGATGAAATAGAACATAGTAGCCTATTACAGTACGGAATAAGCAATTTTAAAGACATGGATCCTGCCAAAGTACGATTAGAAACGGAATTTCTACCTTATTCCATTTATTACCCAAAGCTTAAGAAAATATTAAAAAATAATAAATATTTATCCTTCCAGCCAATCCCTTACATTAGGATTCAATTTGTGTCTAATGTCTGCCCCCTCTGTGATGAATATTTTGAATCTACAGAGTACATTTGATATACTATACTGTTGAAACCAGAGGTTTACATACGCTGTATAAGAAGACACAAACCTTTTTTTTCTCACTGTCCGAAGTTAAATCTGACTAAACTTCTCCTGTTTTAAGACAGCTAGGATTACCATAATTATTTCTATTTCTATTTTTTGAGAGAGAGAGAGAGAGAGAGAGAGAGAGAGAGAGAGAGAGAGAGAGAGAGAGAGAGAATATTTCTGAGAATTTGTATTACTTTTTTAAAAGTCAGAAGTTTACATACATTTCCTTAGTATTTGGTAGCATTGCCTTTAAACTGCATGACTTGGGTCAAGAACTGGTGTAACCTTGCTTGCATACTCCTTTTCAGATCTGCCCACACATTTTCTACGGGATTGAGATCAGGGCATTGTGATGGCCACTCCAACACGTTTTAACTATTTTGGCAGTATGCTTAGGGTCATTGTCCATTTGGAAGACCCGTTTGTGCCCAAGCTTTATCTTCCTGACGGATGTTTTGAGATGTTGCTTCAATATTTCCACATAATGTTGAATGTCATAATGATAAGTGCACCAGTTCCTCCTGCAGCAAAAAAGCCCCACAACATGATACTGCCACCCCAATGCTTCACAGTTGGGATGGTGTTCTCAGGCTTACAAGCTTTCCCTTTTCTTCCAAATGTAATGATGGTCATTATGGCCCAACAGTTCCACTTTCGTTTCATCAGACCACAGGACATGTCTCCAAAAATTAAGGTTTTCTTCCCAGCGTGCATTTGCAAACTGTAATCTGGCTTTTTTTTTGTTTCTTTTGGAGTAATGACATCTTCCTTGCTGAGTAGCCTTTCAGCCCATGTTGGTACAGGACTCGTTTCACTGTGGATAATGACACTCTTACCAGCTTCAGTCAGCATCTTCACAAGGTCTTTAGCTTTTGTTTTGGGGTTGATTTGCATGTTTCGGACCAAAACATGTTAATCTCTGGGACACAGAACCCTTCTCCTTCCTGAGCAGTATGATGGCTGGACATTCCTATGTTGTTTATACTTGCGTATGTTTGAACAGATGAACATGGCCCCACCGAGCATCTGGAAATTGTACCCAAGGATGAACCAGACTTGTGGAGCTCCACAATTCTCTTCCTGATATCTTGGCTGATTTCTTTTTTTAATTTTCCCATGATGTCAAACAAGGAAGCAGTGTTTTTGAGGTTTCGCCTTAAAATACTTCCCCAGGTGTGCCTCCAATTAACTCAGATGGTGTCAGTTAACCTATCTGAAGCTTCCAAAGCCATGACATCATCACCTGGGCTTTCCCACATTGTTTAAAGACATAGTCATCTTTGTGTATGTAAACCTTTGACTTCAAAGAAAGTAATAATAAATGATCTAAAATCCTCTCTCTCATTATTATAGGTATTATATATTTAGGTCAGTTAGGATTATATAGTGTATGTAAACTTCTGGTTTCAACAGTATAGGCACAGATATGTGTTATTATGTGTATTTTTCCTTTCCTTTTCCTCCTCCAGCTGCTTTGGTAGAAGTCCAAGAGTGGCTGTGCAGCCAAATTAGCTTGATTACTACGAACACCGAAATAAAGACCTTCACCCGTAAGTCCAACAGTAACCTGACATGCCCCGTTTTTCTCACTGCGAACCGAATAACTCAAGATGAGATCAATAGAGGGGGCCCTTTCTACACGAGGCAAGTCTCCTGCAAACTACCCCTAAAAAGCCATTATTTACTGCTTGCTCACGCTGCGACAAATGAACTCTGCATGGGCCCATTAATGTGTAATTAGAAAAAAAAAACAACAAGACAAATATTTAACAACACAAGTACCTCTGCTCATTAAATCAGCTTTAATGGGGGATTATTAATGGTTTCCACGTTTTACTTGCAGTGATGAGCTCAGGTCATAGAAGAGAGTTGAATATATTTTTCCCCACAGTTGAGTCATGCTAAACACAAAGCTTAAATATTTTTAGGATAACTATTAATGGCATTTGTATAGTATATTAAATACTTAAATATAATAATATATTTAATTTATCTTTGTTTCAAATATTCCATTGACACTGGGCTGAAATATGCATATGCCATATCTGTCCTGTCGATCACTGTAGTATATCTTATCATGTGTGCACTCTTTCCTGATGGAGATGGGCATGTGATCGATGGATGAACTTGTCGCACAGGTGGCATCCTATCACAGTACCACGCTGGAATTCAGTGGTCCATTCCCGGGTCAGGTTCTCCCCTGTGTAAGCGCGGGTTCTCTCTGGGTTCTCCGGCTTCCTCCCACAGTCCAAAGACATGCAGGATGGGGAAAGTGTTCTATTTCCGTACAAATTTTGTGCGCAACGAGAAAAAAAAAGAATAATAACACACACACACACACACACACACTGCAGGGGACAATAATGCCTGGCACGCTCCAGGACTCAACAGAGGTAGTGGAGTTACAACTGTTTGATTTAGACAAAGACTGCAGTGGAAAAACTACACATGTTGCTGATGTTGGTCTGATTAAATGAATGCTCCTGTGGTTGGTTTGGCAGTGGTGAAGCTTTTCTGTGTCTTGTCATGGTTAATTCATATGCTGGTTGCGTCCTTCCTGTATTCCACTCAATAGTATGTTTCTCACCTGACTAGGATTCCTTCCTGTCCATCGAGTCTTCCGTGGCAGTTGATCATGCCCCATCACCCCCATAATACCTTGCTCTGCTTCCATTTGATGCCATATTTCCTGGGGATTAACAGGAATGCGCCGAGGGCTTGTGATAGGTACATCTTTTCAGAACAGCCCAGTCAATGAAAAGCATCAGGATACACACACACACACACACACACGCACGCACGCACGCACGCACACACACACACACACACACACACACACACACACACACACACACACACACACACATAAATATCTATCTAAAATACTGAAAACATGACTAGCAGATGGAGTCGATTATTTATTTAGTGCTTTGATAAACCCATGGCAAGTATCCAATAAGGAAAAGGTGTATTTGCTGCTCAATAAAAATGTAGTTTATGAAATTTTGGCAGCTTTTGAAGGTCTAAATAAAATTACAATAAATAAAATAAAAAATTTTCTCAACAGTACTTGTGTCTGTGAGCAGTCAAACAAGGAGCCCTGAGGCTTTAGTGTGACAGCTGTGTATGCAGCAGTATTTGGATAACAACGATATTCAGTCAATTACATGATGTTGTTTTTTGCCGTGGCCCCTGTGGTATGTGGATTTTTAGCATTTTTCAGCTTTTCCTAAAAAGTATTTATTGTAGAAGCCGGCTGTACCATGGCATTTAGGTATTGGAATAATATTTGGAATAATATTTGGCTTACAGCCCCCCCCCCCCAAAAAAATGTGGATTAAACTTGTAAGCCTCAGACAAAAATGCCATTGCTTGGTTTAGAAGTTAATCTATTCACACATATAAATGTCAAATCCCAGAATGAAAGGCAGCTAAAATACATATTTGTACAGGTGAAAGAAATGAATAGAAAGGGGATTTAAAGGCTTCTCTTTTTCTAGCTGACAACAAAACCCACGAGGATGTCAAATGACATTAGAAAGGATAAATGCATATATGACAAGTGAGAGAACTAAACTGAATGACAAGACTATGAGGCAGGCTGTTGAATACTTAAAACGGTGCTATTATTCTGAGAAAAGGCTAATTGCTTGAGAAGTCATACATTTTAGGCTGGTCAGAGTTATAAAACCGATTCTACTCAGACCCTTTTCAATTGTGCGTCACTGCCGGCTGAAAATGAACTTTTAAATAAACCACAAATACCATCAAACCACTTGTACATTCCTGTCGGACCATAACAGGATCAGGGGCAGAGAGGATTCAAATAAGCTTAATGAGGCAAAACAAAAGTGCATTAATACAGCGCTTTCCCAACTACATCCTACACCTTGGGCTTCAGTCAATACCTAGTAATCAATACTTGGACCGTGGTGAAAACAACATTTTCAGACGATGCCAAGCATAAATCATTTATGTCATGGTGGAGTTACTGACCCAAAGATGGGAAAAACTACAAAGTACACACACACATAAACAACCTTATCGAGACTTGTGTGTGTATTAAGAGTCATCGTTACTCTAACATAAAATGGGATCGCCATTTATAGCCCCGTCTCCTGTAATTCTTTCGCCACTTATGCGTAGAAAAACAGGACAATTTGCATCTCTCTGGGAGACATCCCTGCTGGGATTTGTGTGGGTTACACAGCTTGTGTTGGTCTGATTACTAAAAAAAAATCCTCATTGCACTTCTAATCATTCAGCAGATAAGGGGGGGGTTGCTCTCTAGAAAAAAAAATAATGAGGCACACACAAAAAAGTTAATGAGGTTTTTCCTGCACTACACCTCTAGAGGCAGGGGTCGGCTTAGCAGCAATGTCATTAGGCAGGAATTAAACTGGGACTGTTGTTTTGCTGTTCTATCAATTTATATGCTTTAATTGCATAACCAAACTGTTCTGCCAAAACAAGGGAAGCTGAAGACGCAGCAATGTGAGTGTGACCAGTTGTGTTTTGTAAACACAAGGTTTCTTGCCGTGCCTCTTCCCCTGTACAACAAGAGAGAGAGAGAGAGAGAGAGAGAGAGAGAGAGAGAGAGAGAGAGAGAGAGAGAGAGAGAGAGAGAGAGAGAGAGAGAGAGAGAGAGAGAGAGAGAGAGAGAGAGAGAGAGAGAGAAGCCCTGCTGTTTTCTAGGTGCATTTGTTGCAAACTTTTAAACTAGAGCAGACACAAACTCAGTCCCAAGAGAAGCAATACATTAGCGACTACCCTGTAGCGAGCTGGGGACTATGTCCTAATAGTATTTTAAAGCAGCTTCACTTGGCAATCCATCATGGAGATAGCAATCTCAGTCTGTCCCCTCATACTGCAATAGACTTACCATCATCACACATACAGGCGCGGGCATATACATTTATGCACCAACGGCTTGGAAGGACAGCATGACACAACGAAAATATAGAAAATGCGTTCAGTGTGTTCAATTTAATTACAGGTAACGTTACACTTTATCGGGAAGTTTTATCTGCCTGCTGTGAAATTGGGAGAGAAATCTGCGCCCTGCAGGCCAGGTAGGTAGAATGAACACTGGTCACGATAATGTCATTCAAAGGGAAGCTGTCCCAATTCTTTCACACACAACTCATGTCCCCCAAACTGAAAATGGGATAAAATAGGCTCCTGCTACTTCTCTGCGAAGTGTCGCATGCTGATTTGAATATCACACACTGAATAAGAGCAAGTATATTCACATGTCAGACCAATTATATGGACTGAAGCAAAAACTGACAGAGTCAGAGATAGTCAAACACGGAGATAAAATTCATTGTTTTGTATATTTGATTTATCTTGTGTCAAGTGTTCACTATATTAAAATGTGTGATAGTCTCTTCTCTGCAAACTGAACATGGTAGAAATCAGCCTTAAGATTTTCGCATTTACCATTATTGTTCAATTTGTCAATATATGATTGTCATGCCTGCATGAAGTGAATATAATTGATTAGCACATGATTTGAACAGAAGGGGGTGTCATGGAGAACACACACAGACAGACAGAGAGACAGCAGGGGTACAGACAAAAATCTGACAGAAGATATTTCAAAATGAAACATTTCAACAATTTTTTTGCATCTGTATTTTCTGTCCGTTTCCTTTGTTGTGCGGTAGAGTAGAGAGTAGTTTTTTTTCCTGCCTTTCCTTTCTTTTGATAAACTGGCATGATTACGGCCCTTCATTCTCACACTGCTGCCTTGACTGAATGATGTTTTGTTCAAAAGCGTGTTAATATTTCCATTTGCCTGATTGCGTTGCGAGGAGACTGTCAACTCTGGGGAACAGCCTGGGAGTGTTACACATCCATCCTCAGCCCACACACCTCAGCCCTTCATCACTGCCACCGCACTGAAACCTTTGTAATTGAACCTGAGATATCAGGATGGGCGGCGCTGCCAGGTGCATACTAAAAATAGAGCTCTCTCATCGGACCCTCTCCTAGCAATTTTGTCATGTATTATGCATATATGCAAATATGGGAGTACGAAATGGATTACTTGAAAAGGCACCTGTGGTTCCAAGCTCAAAGATATAAGCAACAGGGGAAATGAAGCAAATGGAGACGTCGTTTAGCTGACGCACAGCTGTATAGAGAAGAGGAGAAACCTCTCAAGACAGTTCTGTGATTCAGAAGTGGGTGATGACTGATAAATGGGGATGGAATCAGTAACAGATTTGAGGGTATATGCAGGTATATGGAGGGTTCTTTGATTTCTCTCTGTATATGTATAAGACCATCAGCCAGGGCTCCAGGGCATTTTCTGTAAGTGTCAAATGGTCGCATTTATGCAAGTGTATGATGATGATGATCGTTATCTAGCCATGGAGCCATCAGCCACTGTCTATTACATCCGTGACTCAATAGTCTCAAAAATCAACGTGGCCAGCGACTGTTGACCAGTTGTGAGTGTGCAGGGAGGGTCAAGCTTGCACTTGTCACAGCCTCGTGCTCGTGGGACCTCATTTATGCATATGGAGCAGAGATGCGTCCTTGCAAGGATGGGTTTCTTCTCGTAGCATGTGCATGCCTAGATTTTATAAGTATGTGCATAGCCACAAACAGCTAAAGCTAAATTATCCATCCATTAACCATGTTTCAAAAATGAAGTGGCCTATCTAATTATTTTAAAAAGCAAGATGAGGAGCGAGAGGAGGAGGCTGATGGTAAGAGAGAGAACAGGAGGTTTCACAGTATGTCAATGTACAGTTTAGAAAATGTACCTTCCAAGTCCAACATTTAACATTAAAAAGTACTCATGTGTTATTTATAAAAATAATAATAATCATATTAATAATAATAATAACATGTGAAATGCATTTCGATGTCATATAAATATAGTAGTCACTCCCACAGTCCTAATTTTGATGGTTAATCAGCAGATCCAGTTTATTACTTTTCTTAAAGGAGTCATCACCAGGAAATCGCAATTTCTCTTGTTAAAACATGCATATCTGTGTTTGACCTCAGTTGAAACTTGCCTGAAAGGCTGGAGTTTGAAAGTGGCGCCGTTTTTTCGCTTCTGCTCTTTTTCCGAACAGGAATAGCACACAAGGGTGTGCATTCCTAAAGCACGAGATTTTGATTCTGCGCCTTCGGTGACGTCACCGTGGCGGCTACTTGCATAAGCCCACCCCTCTTTCACCACCCAACCCCGCCCCGTCCGCTACCTGAAATCGCCGAAGCGCCGCCATTATGTTTTGGAGTCTGCATGCAGGCAAGCCCCCCCGGCTCTGTCCTTCCTGCGGCGAATCAACGCGCGCCTCATTACATATTATACAATGCACATCCGGACCAGTCAAAACCTCGCGCGTAATCTCGCGTGATAAAATCGCGGTACGAAAAAGGGTCAGAACAAGCTCAATGTTTGATTAAATTTTTTTTTTTTTTTTCTAATAAGTTTTACGAATTGATCCAAAGCGATCCAAGGGGGGCTGGATACGTATAAAACCAGGTGATGACTCCTTTAAGACCTAACTTTTCAGAGCAGGGAGAGCACCGTCACTTCCCCTGTTTATCTGGGACTGTCAAAGTAAGTCAAAGTCATAATTTATCACATCTCTAAAAAGTAAATTGACATCAAAATGCCATCCATCCAGATGCCAGGATGAAATTCATCACAGATGTATCAAACAATGTTACGCTACAAACTGCAAGTCATAACGCTCCATTTTGGATTTATTGCACAGATCTGATTTGGTCTGGTCAGAGTCTTGAACTGACCCAGTATGCAAAAGAACTAAACCAAATATGTCACACGCAGTACCCTTCATTCAGAAGTATGTATGGAGGCCATTGGGGTCTGTGTTTATGGTTTAATTTAAGATGATGAGCAGAGAAAGCCAGAAAATGAGTGAGCAGATGATAATGATGAGGATAACGAGAAAGAGAAACACATTTTTAATAATAACGTTTTGTGGAGCTGGCTGTTACATCTGTACGGAGTTGTGTGTAGATGCAGTATGAGCCAGGAGGCTTGAACGGCTTCACTGAAAGAGATTTCATCTAAAATATCAGGAAGTCATGGGCTACTTCAACTAGCCTGCATCTGCTAGCGCCTCTACACAAGCCTCCCACTTGCACCAAATTGTTGATCTAGATTGACACAAAAGTGGCATTAATTCCAAAATGAATTTTGAGACCATAACTTAATTTAGTCTTCTACTTTATCAAGTTATAACTGTGTGCCATTGTTGAGGCTTTTACACCATATAAACCGACCTAAAAGGTAAAACTGTAGCAGAAATATATGTGCCCTGCTTTAGTCGATCCCAAGGCAGCAAAGAAAAACGTAGCCAGTATTTCTCTGCCAGCTTCACTGACTGTATCAAATTCTTTAAATATCTCAATTTCCTGTCAACTACTCATGCATAATTTCATATGGTACACTGCCGCTGTTGTCATCAAGCTCTTTAGTAGCACCCACTGCATTTACATCCTTGTCCGACATGTTGATTAATTGTTAAAATTTGAATGCAAATTTAAATTCAAATCTGCATCGTACATGTAGATTTAAAGATTTATGTCAATGGATGTATATTTCATGCCCCACTCCAGTTTTCACTAAATATAAAATTATGTGCAAACATTTTTTTCCCTCGTTCTTCACATTTCCATCACAAAAATCTTGAATGTAAAGTTTTCAAATACCTGCCATTTTTGCCTCCTATAATGAACCAATTCCACTGCTGCATCTTGATATTTGTAGCTTTAGAAGCGCCCGAGGGAGATGAATGCAGTCCGGCCTCCTGCTGTGAAGTAATCCCAATCCGTTCGGATGAGGATTCATCCTATACAAAGCAAACGGAGGCACACTTTCTTTTATCCTTTCATGTGGGCACAAGAGAGCCACACACAGCCTCCTATAGCATTCGAAGCAGACATATGCACTGTTAGTTCTGAACAAAGGTGACAGTTCTCAGTCATCGACTTGCTGCAGGTGAGATTGAGGTATCATTCTCGACTCTGGCAGGGACCCTTGCCACTGGGGCTTAGATCTAAAATCTCTGAAAGGCAGCTACATCTCTGAAGCTGAGAACAAGGAAGTTCAAGTCAAGGAAAAAGGGTAATATCCTTCGTCACAAGTGTCTGTCTGCCTGCATGTGCGGATATGTGAACCTCAAGCACTGAACGTACTAAATACTTCTCTGAAGAAACAGTGCAATTATCCTCCATGTCTCCCTCCCATCTGCTGCTTTTTTGTGCTCCGGATGCTGAAGCTATATCCTCTATGAGCGCTGGCTGGCAAAGGATTGTTCAGCCTACAAGCTTCTGTCTCATCGGTACAAACTACAGAAGCTGATTTCCCCAGCGTCCCCTGCATATGAGATGCAGAGTGCACATACACAGCATGTTTGTTTGTATGTAACAAGATGAACATCAATTAGTTTCACTATGAAGAGCATTTACTTCCTCTGTAAAATCCAAACAACACATTGAATCGTAGTGACGTAAACATATACAGTAACTACTGTGTTAGAGGCTGAATGATGAGGCACTTTTAAAGCTGATACTGCCAGTCAAGAGACTTAAGGCTGGATTATGCTTCCGCGTCGACACAACGCAAGGGGGCTTGCGGACCCCTTACGTCCTTGCGGACCCCCCTTACGTCAACGCAAGGGCCTGACGTGTGCCTCCCAAAAATCCTAGACGCGCGTCGACGCAACAGCAACGCAACACCAACGCAGCGGCATTGGCTGTGATTGGTCCGCTAACTACATCCGCTGGAGACCGCTATCCGGTTTCCACTCATAAACACCGCCATTTAAACTTTTAAAAGGCTACTTTTATTGTTTTCACCTCGTTTTATTGTTTGCACCTTCTCGCTTTTGCACAAATAAATAAAACACCAAGTTCTGAAAAATTGTGGATGTTTAAAGCCGGAAAGTAAACAAATACGCTATAACGAAGCTTACGATGATATACGCCAAGAGTCTCGGTCGGTCGGTCAGTCTTTACAAAAACCATAGCGCCCTTTACCGGTGTGGCTTTGAATTGCATTTCGACACGTAAACCCAACGCAGAACCATCACGGTCTCCAAGCAACTGCGTGGCCGTTGCGTTGCCGTTGCGTTGCCGTTGCGTTATCACTACGCGGAAGCATAATCAAGCCTTTAGCAGCCAATATGAATCATTTAAATGTGGTTGTTGAATAAGACAGTTGGGGGAAAAAATGTTTAAGTGCTCTTAGACAAACTATGTAATGGAAACTCTGGTTGTAAATTACCTCAAACACATCTTTGGTATGTCTGTACTGTGATTTCGGTCAATTGTCCCACATAAATACACCAATGTATCTGCAATGAGCTATTGCCTTTTTTTAGCTTTCTAGTTTTATCACATTTGATATTGTTAATTAGTATGTATTTAAGAAACGCTTTCAGCCTTACAAATGTGAGGCTGAGAGCGATTCTTAAATACACTACTACTGTTACCATTTCCTGATATTCTGTGGATGAAACAATGAATTGCTTAATGGGGAAAATAATCAACATAATGTAAAAATAATCATTATTTACGTTATTCGTGGATCCATATCAGTGTTTCCCCTACAATGTCATGTATGTGTATGTTAATCCTCCACCAGGCCAGGAAAATACAAAATAAAATGTTTCAACAGCCCAAAATATTAGGGATGCACCGATACTGGGTACTCTACTTATACTCATAATACAACAATACAACCTATCAAAGAGCCTAATAAGCCGCAAAGCTGCGACAAAAACCTCTTGAACAAACAAGTTAAATCCAGCATTTATCAGCAGCTGCAGTATGTAGCTAAACAAACAGTCTATTGAGTCCCCGCCATATCAGTTCATTTAGCTGTGAAGTTGTCAGCTGTGTGTCTGCTGCTATAATCGGTCAGGGTTTCACAGATGTACTACAGCCGTTAGCGAGTGTCCGGTAGAAAGAGAGAGCGAGCGAGACAGAGTGATGGTGAGCAGGAAGTCATCACTAACGTGCGTGATGTAGCAGTCTGTGAACCACTTATTTGACGGTGAATAAATGCCACATCTAGACACAAGCTAAGTTCCTGTTTCTTGTTGTCAGCCAGTTGAAAGTTAAAGAAGGGAAGTTAGCCCCAAAGTTAGCAACAACTCTGGCTGCTCCGGATCCAGCACAATTAAGGTGGGCTGACCTTAAAGGTGGACCAGTGTTATTCTCCTTTAAGTGACAAAATCGTACTCTGAGTCTCTTCGCTTTTAAACTTTAATATTTCTGTTTAACTGATTAAACGTTTAATTATTAATATCTCTATGCAAACTCTGCTCTGTTTGTATCATAAAAACATAAAGGTGAATTTTAAAATATCATAACAGTCACAGAGTGAGGATTATCTGAGAGAAATTAGAATGTTTTCATAAGCATATTGTTAGAGCTGTTATGGTATTATTGAGTACTCATATCATTCCTCAGTATCTGCCAGTACTGAAATTTAAGTATTTGTACTTGTATTTCGTCTGAAAAAAGGTGCATCCTTACAAAACGTCCATTGGGAAAACAATAATCATTTGCGGGAGGCTCTGCAAGGTTTCCCTTATTTTTATGCAATAAAGGCCTAAGCCTAATAAGTCATCATCTCCTTGTATTCAAATTGTTTCAAGTTTTGTAGAGAGCGAACACAAATATGGACTCAAAATTTACTTTGACTGCCTGCTGTGCCTCTGACTGAAGCCGCCCCTGACAATATGCCATCGTAAGTGGGTACCACCAGGCCTGGTAAAAATGGGAGGGGAAACGCTTCATATCTCAGTGTGTCTTTAAACAGATGTAATTGCTGTTGATGATTTGCATGCAGGTCCTGTAGGTGTGTATGTGGATACATAGGCGCTTCTATGAATGTTTCAGTGTTTGTGTCCACCCTATCTCATTAGCTGGTGGCTGAGCCTGTTCAGATGGGTCAGGTCAGAATTGTGATCTAATCTTGAGCATCTGTGTCTGATGAGGTCTCCACTGTAAACAGAGTGGCCAGTTGGAGTCAGCTGCAGAAATCCTGGAGCCAGTGGGCAGTGGGGATGGAGTGAGCAGGCAGACATTAGCACAAGGGTAATTGCTGTCCCCATGGCAGCCCACTGGATGACATCTAATATTGCTGAGAAGGGCATCTAACTATTACCTGGTGCAAAATAAGAGCTTTTTCTGATGGCCACTAACGTCCAATTGAGTTTGAGAATGGTTCATCATACACCTCGTTCGACCAATTTAGCCTCCTATGCTGTTGTGTCTGAGAAAGGTAGAGCAACTAGATTATTGATTGTCCTTGAGATTTTTCATACATTGATGTTTTTCCATAGACTTTGAACTGACAGGAGGGTTGTTAAAGTGAAGAGGGCGACTGCTGCATTTATGGATGTGGTGCATTGCAGAGGCAAAAGAAGCCTGATAATTGAGGGTGTTTGGCGACTTAATCCAACCATAGGCTTGAATTCACAAGAATAATGTGCAATATAAGCAAAATGTGATCTCAAATGTACGTTGTTAGTTTGCAACCGGTTTCATCAGTCTGTAGTGATTCATTCTGACAAATTAAACATTTTTTGATCACTCTTTGAAGAAAACATGCTTGTTTACATAAAAACATTTTTTTAAAGCAATGTCACACACATGCTTGCACAGCTGAGGAAAACAAGTCTATGTCATGAATATAACCCCACAAGGAATGCTCAAGAATATAGCTGCATGATGAACAGATACTGCAAAAGAAAAGTAAATCAATGAAGCCATGTATTGAAATAATAAAACAGCTACTTCATAGCTACTGTTTGCACAAGACATCCAGCTGTCGCCTTTGCTTTGTGTTATTACTAGGCATGCTCTGATCAGCATTTTTAAGGGGCCGATCCGATCACCGATCACAGGAATCATAAATCTGCCGATACCGATCACAGATCACAGAATGGATGGGAGAGTAATAATAATAATAATTCTCAATGTCCTGAATTTACAATCAAGTCCACTTTAATCGAGGCAGTCCCTCTCTCCCCCGCTATTGAGCCGTTTTATGACTGAACATACTGTTGATGACTGTAGGACACAGTGGGATTCTGGGTCGGGCTTGGGCTTCGGACTCGTGGTGTGAGCGGGACCGGAGCGGAACCGGACCGGTACTTTTAGAATAAAAATGCCACTCTCTGCGCACACCGTAATACAAATGCCGCTGTGTGCTTTCACTGCCCGCTCGCTCAGCTCCGCTCGGCTGGCTGTAATTAAGCTGACGAACGGTTGACATTCTGTCATGTTGATACTTCACCTGTGCGGCTTGCGAAGTTGCGCAAGTTGTATTTTGGAACAATCCCAGACACGGGACGGGCCTACTGTGCGCACGAGGGGCTGTAATTCCATAAAAGCTCACCACGCGTCACTAGCGTCGTTTACACTGAAACAGTCTTGAGTAAAAAAAAATATATATATATATATACACTGTATATATATAAATATGCGATCGGCTTTTCTTATTGGCACTTTGACCGATCAACCTGTTTAGCGTCCATATCGGCCGATAACGATCAGCGGCCGATCGATCCCTAGTTATTACATTGAGAATCCCCCTCACAGAACAACTTAAAAGCACTGGATTACACACTTTTGTGTTTGTTTTGTTTTCACCAGGTAGTCAAGTTTGCCCCCCCTTGCCTATCCAACTCTGATTGCTTCTCTTGCAGGCCTAATTGCTGTAATTTGTTTCTGAACCCATTCTCTCCTTTCCTGCTTGCCAAAAAGCTTGAAATCAGGCTTGTACTCCATCTGCCTCATCGCTCTCAGATCAGTTCTACAGCTGGTCTTCAGGCCGGGTTTATGTGCAGATGTGGAGCTTCATTTATAATGCCTAACTTGGCTGCAGAATCATCCTAAAATGTGGCTATTTAAATATGTAAAAGGTCAAAAGTTTATTTTTTAAACATGATTATGATTTTAACTTCAAAGCCTGCCGTTGCAGTTCATGAAAACTTTAGAAATTTGATTGCAGTCTTCCTATGGATACATTTCCCAGTGAGTCTCGTCATGGTCTGAGCCCAACTCTCGGGTCTCTGATGGATACTGTCGTTACTTTAACATCTTCAGCATGTGGCTCCTAGTGTGTGTTACACCTGAAGATATGGTCCCTGTAGCTGCCTTTGTGAACCAACATAGGGCTACCAGCATCTTATTCAAAATGTACAACCCGGTACTTCTCATCAGTGCAGCAGTCAGTCGTGTTCCTTGCAGATTCAACGCAGCAGGTCTTGCCTCAGCAGCAGAGTTGCTTTATCTTGCGCCACTCTGGGCTACAGTTCAACCTCTGTCTCAAAAATGAGAGTGCAGTTTCAACACAGCGGTACGAATCAGTGAGCTGTATGCTGTTAACACTGCAGTAACTCTCCAGGGCTGGAGGTGGTTTCTGGGAAACTGCTGCTGTATCCTCTAAGGTACAGCTGTAAGCAACCTTCTAGATAAGCAGCATTTGTTTGACAAAAGCTTAATCTTTATCAAGACATATATCACTTGAAATAAAAACAAAATCTTTATATATATAAAAAAAAAAACCTGTATGATTGCTTGTTTGTTCATTATTTCATGGGTTTAGTCATCATTTTAGATTTGTATGAACTTCGTCCTTCACTTGACAACGTCTCCAACCTCTGGTCAATTACTACAGCTATAATCAAAAGATCATCATCACCTTTTGTGGCTCTAAGTAGACTAACACCAGCAAATATAATTCCCTGTCAAATAAGCGGAGAAGACTGCTGCAGCATGCTTATAAATGAACCAATCAGTCAGTCATTCAGTCTGTCAGGAGCCAGCTGGACCAGGCAGCAGCAACCCAGCGCTGGAGGGGAATTGGAGGGGAGGAAGACACGGTGTAAGATTATCAAAGGGAGCAGAGGGCTGTGTGTCTAAAGGCTTAGCAGAGGCACACCAAACGCCAACAAGAAGTAAGGGGGTGGGGTGTGTGTGGGGGGTCAGTTGCGTGGCAGAATGAGTGGGAGAAAGACAGAAGGGAGAAGGACACAGAGAACCAGACAAAAAGATGGGGTTCTGAAATGATTGAGAATAAAACCACCTCTGCTGACATCACATGGGAATTGCATGTCTGTGTGATTAGGTGTGTGTGAGAGTGACACATTGAGTGCGAGTGTGTGTGTGTGTGTGTGTGTGGAGAGAGAGAAAGAGATAGTGTGTATTTGCATGTGTATCTGCACAGCAAGGCACTCACATGGGAAGTTTTTCCCGGGGGCTATTGTTTGTTTCCTATCTGTCAAATCCTATACAGGAAATATTCAAAACATATTCAGACAGACACCTTGGTGTTGGTGAACTTTGGAGGTCACAGAATCTTCAGGGGAAACATTGTTTACTGTGCCAAAGATTTTATGCAAAGTAGTTTATTATTTATAGGCTTTCTGTATGTCTGGTATTTTCATTATTTTGTTCTGCCTTTTGTTTTGATTATAGATGGTGCAAGGCATAAAGAGGCATATATAACTAATTAATCACAGGTTTGATCGGTGTATACTTATCTATACATGTGGTCCAGATACCAATGATTCTGGATCACTATTGTCCGCTCCTTTCTACACTTACTGTTTTGGGGATCCCAGCAGACATGTACGGCATACAAATTGGACTACTGGTTCATAGCATTTCATTATCTTTCACCCTTTCTGAATGAGAATAAGGTTGACTTTATTCATCATGTACAATGAATGAGCAAGACAGCAGACATATTAACAATTAACTTAATAATAATTACTGACAACTCAAATGAATATGCAGCAGTATTGAATACTAGTGGTAAGCTGCCTGACAAAGTATGACAACTGGCAACAATTTCTGACAGTCAAATCTTTATCAATCATCTATTTATCAAGCAACATTGCCAAACATTTGCCAATTCCAACTTTTCTTGGTTTTACGTTTGGCCTTTAGCTATTTGTCAAAACAAGCAAACAATGGGCTTTTTTCATTATTTCATGACTGTTTTTATTAATATTCAACTAATTATTTTGTCATCCATAAAAATCATTAGTGAAAATGATTGTTAGTGGTGACTTTCTCTGGCGAATAAAACTGAAGACATTTACAAGTAAAATTCTTATGTATAAATTTGAGGTAAATCGGTATTTCTATATTCATCCACAGTACTTACTGCACTGTTAGGCAAATATTGTACTTCTTACATAACAATATTTAATTGAAAGCTATAATTATACTTCTTTCAAGGAGTTACTAAAAAACATGATGAACTTAAAAATAAATGCATTGCTATGGATTAAACTACCTCACAGCGCATACAACATTTGATACTTTAAGTACATTGTTCTAATAATTATTTTACATGTAATTGATGTATAGGGTGGTTATTAAGTAAACAGCCTGAATAGTTCCTAGATAAATAATAATAATAATAATAATAATAATAATAATAATGATAATAATAATAATAATAATAATAATAATAATAATAATATGGCTTTTACATTTATATGGTTCAATGGCTTTAAAAATGGATTAAAAACTTGTTCCCCGAAAGAGAAAGTCCCCACCTCCGGATCAAAGCTTTTGTCAGAGCCTTCTCTTCTGTGCCTCCTCTACTTCTCTCCAACTACTGATGTGAAATAAATATGTGAAATAAAAACATAAATAAACTAAACAGTAAAGTTAAGTGGGCCGCCCGCCCCCTTCATAAAAAGCTAAAGGCATTTTTATGTATCAGTTCAATTTAGTCTGCTAAACATGTCTGGGTGTTTAGTTTAATAGTACGTTTGTTATACAATCATGATTTTTTTCTCAAAGTATATTTCCAACTCACCTTGGTCAATTAGAGGATATTTAAAAAAAAAAAAAAAATACTTTCCAATATGAGAGTGTGATGAAGCATCAGAGAAAGCTAAGATATTATGACCTTTCACTGCATCTCTTTTTGCTCAGTCACTGTTAGAACATCAGAATTTACCATCAACTCTCATTGAACATTAATGCTATTCAGTTTGTTGCCTACTACCCAAATCTAAATGTAGCAGGAGATGAGTCAAATGGTTAGAGGAGAAAGATGTCTCCTCTTCTCCGAATGAGCTGAACTGTAGCTTAGTCATCCTTCAAATGTCACTCACAGACACACATTCTCTCTATCTCTCAACACACACACACACACACACACACGCACACACACACACACACACACACACACACACACACACACACACACACACACACACACACACACACACACACACACACACACACAGAGAGACAGAAACAGAAAGAGAGAGAGGGAGAGACAGTCTTGTCCATTATCATTGCCAGTGCATGTAAATATGATAATTAATGTTGCAAAAATACATAAATTACCATGGCCACCATCAAAGCATCTCAAAGCACTTTTTATCTGCACTGACATGCAAAGAGGAGATGATGTTAGATGTCACGTTTTCAGATATGTTTTTGTATGTGCTCACACATCTTACTAGCTTGTCGAGTTTTCTAACTGTTTTTCTAACTGTTTTCCAAATTGTGGGCGATTTATTTAAACCGAGTCGAGGTCTACAAAAAATAAAAAAATCTCTATTTCTACAACAGAAGATGTGATTAATTTTGACTGACACTGCAAATGCAACACGATTAGCGATACATGACAGAATTATACATTTTACACCATTATTCTAGACATCTCTGCAGCATACCGATATTTAATTGTAATATTTTATAGTGCCTTGAACAAATATTGCACCCCCTGAGATTTAAAAATTGCAGTAGGCTATATTGTTATTTCAATAAAACTTAAATCAATTGTTCAGCCCCCAAAAATAAAAGATTAGTTATATACAGTCACTTAATGGTGAGTATTTCTGCATCTGCTGGTCTTCAATTTAATATAAAAGATTCAATTATCTAATACAGTGCCCATTTGAAATATTATGATGCCTGTGTCAATCTGTAAATAACTTCAGTTAAAACTGGAACAAAATACCAAATTCCTACATTAGTTTCTGCCTCACTGCATCACAGGTAGTTACAGCACTTGGGGGTGCTGCAGTTACCCCTGGGTACCTTGAATACATTAGTTTAATTCTGAATCTTTAATGAAGATTTAGAATTTTTGCATCACAAAATGTCCTCTGTGAAATAATTGAGCTGTATTCGCTCTGAATAGCAGGACACAGGTCAGCTGGTTTACTACAGCATTATAAACCCAAAACAAAATATTTTGTTGTGATGTAATTGCAATAAATGGATAGAAATGATGCAGAAGTAACTACATAATGATGACGATTCGTAAAAAGTCTGAAATTATGGTTTGTCATGTCTATCCGCAAGAAAATAAGCAATTCACTTTTAAAATGTTTGTTTTCTGAATGGCGTTGTGGTCGATCAGAGATAGGCTATGCTAACACCGTAGCTGCTGTAGCTGCCATAAACACTTTAAACAACGTAGGGCTGGGCGATTTGGCCTAAAAAATAAAATGGACAATTTTCGATTTAAATCTAGATTTTTTTCTAGTTTTTATCTAAACAAACTAAAAAGACCAAGGCAAAATTTGAATACATATTTTCTTGATTAACACAATAAAAGGCTAATGTGAACAAATCAGTTGTTCAAGAATTTAAAAAAAACACCACCACTTGGCTATCATTATTGTGCAGATATTTTTTTAAATCATATTGAAAAAAAGGTCTCCTGTAGGCAATCCCTGAAAAAACGTGAAAAATTAAATACAATAGATAATGTGTAGCCCGAGTGTAGAAAGCAGGGATTCAAATAAATGTGTTCCTAAATTAGTGCAGTAATAAATCCATAAGATAGATAAACTAAAAGTAATTTGGTTTAAAAGAGTAAAAATGGTTAACTCAGAGATTAAGACAAATTAATCATAAATGAATAAATTATTGTATGTTTGTAACAGTAAGCTAAACTGTGGAAAAATAAAGACTGTGCCTTTATTCTTGTTTGTGTCATTTGATTCACTGCATGTATCTGTCAGTGTTTCACTGTTGCGATTGGCCACCAGCCAGGAAGAGCCTGGGAGGGGTGGGGCTTAAGGAGGAGGGGTGGGAAGATGCGAGAGGGAAGAGAGAGGAGAGATAGGATAGCGCCAAGGAGCAGTAAATAGACATAGCAAACTTTTGGAAATGTTCTCGTTAATTGGTAAAAGGACGTTTGAGTTCATGGACATTTTTATGGTACGTCTGTCGGGGGCACGGCGAATGTAGTTGTATGTGTCTGGCTATGGCGGGCGTTCTGGAAAGTGAGAGAGTAGGCGACTACGGAGTCCTTTAAAGCAAAACAAATCTGCGGAGTCTAGAACTGTTTTTAGATCATGATTTTGTGGTTCAGCCATTTCACAAACCGTAGGAAAGTAAAAATGCAAATTAATCAATTAAATGGAAAAAAATCGCCCAACACTGAAATAACGTCATCTCGGCATAAATACAGTGACCTTGTTGTTTGTACTATAGACTGTCTCTGGTTTGTACTGGTTTTGTTTCTTTCGGTCTCTGTAAGAAATGTAAGATACAATCGTATCGAGACCGCAGACGGCTACGATATGTTTTGTCTCCATTTCTGATTCAGTGACGACAGGAGGAGAATCTCAAAGCCGATTCGCTTCGCGTCAGACGTAACCATTACACACAAAATATTAACCTCAAATAATAGGCTAATTTTCCGGGCCTAGTGTATATTTGCCTGTATTCATGACTTTGCATTGACTTTATTTGCAATTGTATGCATTTGGTTTGAACACACCTTTAGGATATTGACAGTGTTTGTTAGTTGTGTAAATTGGTCAAAAAGTCACAAAACACATCAAAAATCCACAGAGGACCTTGGATATTGGACAATAGTGAGATATTAGCTGAAAAAAAAACCACAACTAAAACACAACTTTTTAATAACTACTCAAAATCAGCTGGGGAGAAGGTGGTGCATAGAAACAGCTGTTGCTGGCGGTTCCCTCTCTCACTGAACAACAAAGTAGCGAGGTATTGGCCCATGGGATGCTCACTCATACAACATTAGGTTCATGGTACTGAAGACTGTTCATTCATTAGTCAAGGTGTTGGTAAATGAACGAACGAGTTTGGTATCTCAGAAACTGAGGCTTAAATGTGCACAAACCTGTGCATCAGCATGCTGCTAGTGTGCAAGTCCTGTCCATGGTGGAAGCATGTACACTTTTACATTCAGGTGGATTTACGTAGAAAGGCTTGTAGACTTACATCAATATTTCTTGAGCTGAGTATCTGGTTTTGTGTCCAACACAGAATGACATTGTAACTGTCATGGAGGAGTTGCTGCACGTGTCTGTGTATGCGCACTTGTGCGTCCATGTGTCGGGGGTGTTGTACACTTTGGCAACTGACACATTAATAGGTAACCCTGAAAATCTCTGGTACAGTTATTTTTATGGCAGTATTGAAAGATTATGATACAAATGTAAATGTAAATCTCCAAGTCTAATATTAAGACTCAACGATGAGAACAGATAGATATAGTAAGATATTTCTGAACCACTTCAAAACAGTTAGCCAGCTAAGAGATCTAAAGCAATAGCAACAGCGTCTAATTCTCGTGTCTCACTCACACACACACACACACACACACACACACACACACACACACACACACACACACACACACACACACACAGGTATTTCAAGCTGGAATTAATTTCCACAGTGTCAGCAGTCACCTCTTACCTCCGGGATAGCTCTATTTGCTCCGAGGCCCCCTCTACACCTTGTTAGCCAGGACGCTGGACGTTCTGCAGACCCTGCAACACTGTCAACCTCTTCACAGCTGTCTAAAAATCCCCACAAATCACCTCAAGCATCTCCTGCCACTTTGCTGTTGAATTAAGCCCCTGCCAAATATCCATCCCATTTTACCTCATGTGCCCACAAGTATGAGTGGTTTGTCCTTAGTGTGGTCCCTCTGTTAACCAAGTGGGGGCACTGTTGCATTTCTAAGCTCATTTTTCCAAGCAGGACACCAAGGTGATGAGGTGCAGGAGTGCCACAAATATATCCTGTGTTATTCATGGTTGCAGGCAGAGCTCCACTGCTTAGGGAGACTTTGGTCAAAGGCTTGGGCACAATTTTCTGTTCACGCACTTGCCAAAGACCTTTTAAGGTGCAAGTCAGCATGCCACCTCACACCAGAAACAGACAAAAGGAGTGAGAGCATAGGAGCGAGAGAGGGGGAGATGCAGACTTAAATTTCAGAGCCGAGGGTGCTGCACTGTGTTGTCTCTTGAAACAAATGAATGACAAGATCCTGCCGACTCAGTATGCAGACAAATACCAAATCAGTTGTAGCCAAGCCAAGACTTTGCGATGGAGGTGCACCTCTCCATCCCTTTGCTAAAATCCTCTGCAGACAAGCCAAGGCAAGGCATAATTTGTGTAGCACCTTTCAACAACAACGCAATTCTAAGTGCTTTATGTGAGACAAAAGACATTAAGACAAGACATAAAGAAACACAAGGCAATATAAAAAGATACACACAAACAGGATTTAAAAGGGATTAAAGCAAAGTAAAATAGAAGATTGAAAGAAAAGAAAAGCGAATAATACAGAGAAAAGTTGTGACTAACTTCGGGGCAAAGTCCTTTCCATTTAATCAGGTGACAAGGATGCAAAAGGTAAGTTGGCTTTGTTGTATTTATTCACCAACAAACTGCACAACTGCATTGCTACTTTCAGAGCTAATTTGTTTACTCTATTGCGCTCAAAGACCCAAATACATACAAATTTGCGCCAGGTGGCGGTTAGCAAATGAGGCAATTTTTTTTGGCACGTGGTTGAAACATTTAATTTTCGAGTGAATCATTTGCGTGACGCTGTGGAGCGAAATCCTATCAGTGTTGAGATCTTTCTCCTTAATCAGAAATGGAGACAAAACATCACAGGCTGTAGTCTTTCAGAGCTTTACGGTAGTATCTCACATTAGTACAGTATCTCACCACAAATTAGTGATCAATAGATAGACATTTTGAGATGAAATGACATTAATAAAAATGTCACATTAAATGGCAGCCAGCCCCAGTGTGTGTATATATATATATATATATATATATATTAGGGCTGTAACGATACACCAAACTCACGATTCGGTTTGTATCACGATTTTTGACCCACGGTTCGATACAAATTTCGATATTATTAATTTTTTTAAATTAAACATTTGATTTATGTAAGATGCAGATTTGGCGTGGAGGGCGTGTCTATCTGATGGTCTGTTAACTGCACAGGTCCCTCACTCAACTTACTACAGAGAAATGTCCCACAAAGCAACGTTGCAGAACCAAACTAAGGTAACGTAGTAACTGTAACTGTCTTTGGCAACGGGGAAACAAATACCGCAGCTGTACGTGGAGAAGCGTCCTTCCTCCCGCCCGTCCTACCGACTCCTCCTCGCATTTCTGCCCGATAAACAGCGTCTGTCACCGGCAAAAAAAACTTTAACTCACCGAATGTTTACGATGAAAAAAAGCCTCCGGACCGAGACTTCAGTGAACTTTAGCCTCCGTCTGGTTTTGAGTGACAAGGAGACTCCAGGGAAACCCCTTGAAAACGCAAACACGTCATCATCATGACGTGTACCGGGACGTCTCTTTGCGCTGCTTTCTGTGAATTACACAGCGGTTCGTCTTTACTCCAGCGGTGCTTCGCTCCGTGTGAACGAACAACGGCGGAGAATTAGCGAACGACCGCTGCGGTGTTAATGTGGTGTTACTTACAGCTCATAGTGCTGATCTGGACCGGAAGTTGTGTCGCGATTCTGCCTTCTCGTGGGGCGAGACAGGTTCGTGGATCTGAGTGTCGCGATTTCAGCTTCGATACGTGTATCGTTACAGCCCTAATATATATATTAGGGGTGTAACGATACACGTATTTAACCTAAACGGTACGGGGGTCACGGTTTGGTGCGTGGATTTACACGGAGAATACACAGTATAAAAGTAAATAAAACTGGCGTGCGGATTAATTACGGAACTACTGTTAAAGGCCGTCCACCGAAAAAAATCCATACGTCCATACAGATCCAGCGTTTTCGGGGCCTGAAAACGCACTTTTTTGAAACCAGGTCCCAGAGTGAAAAAGAAACGCATACGCTGACGTCATCGCCCTGCTCCTCGACCCTCGAGCCTGAAGCCCTGATTATGCTTCCGCGTAGTGATGATGCAACGGCCACGCAACGGCCACGCAGTTGCTGGGAGACCGTGATGGTTCTGCGTTGGGTTTACGTGTCGAAATGCAATTCAATGCCACATCGGTAAAGAGCGCTATGTTTTTTGTAAAGAATGACCGACCGACCGAGACTCTTGACGTATATCGTCGTTAGCCTCGTTATAGCCTATGTGTTTACTTTCCGGCTTTAAACATCCACAATTTTTCAGAACTTGGTGTTTTATTTCTTTGTGCAAAAGCGGCAAGGTGCAAACAATAAAACGAGGTGAAAACAATAAAAGTAGCCTATTAAAAGTTTAAATGGCGGTGTTTATGAGTGGAAACCGGATAGTGGTCAGCGGATGTAGTTAGCAAACCAATCACAGCCACACTGCGTTGGCGTTGCGTTGATGTTGCATCGCCTCGACAGGCGTCTAGGATTTTTTGGAGGTGTAGTCAGGCCCTTGCGTTGGACGTAAGGGGGGTCCACAAGGACGTAAGGGGTCCGCAAGCCCCCTTGCGTTGTGTCGACGCGGAAGCACAACTCAGCCTTCTTCCCCAGCGACGTCTCGTAACAACAACAGCGGCCTACGTGCTCGTACTGCAGCAGATATTCTGCTTGTCTGTAAGACGGCGTATCAGGGCCACTGTGTTGAGAGATCGGGTGGTCGGGTGGATAATTAGCCGTAGCTTTCACATGTTGCCATAGCAACGGCAAACATCTGGTCAAGCTCCGTCTCTTCTGTGTTTTTGGTGTATTTTTGTAGCAGAAACAGTGCCACATAAGGGCCTGGAATATGTACTACAGCACGCTGAGTCGTTTTCAGTGGATTCAGAGCTCCACCTCCTGGCTACGGTTTACATCTTACGCCGGGTTCACACCAGCCACAGAAGTGCCACGGCACGTAGGGCTGGGCGATATGGGAAAAAATCCCGATACAATATTTTTTTTCACATCAGTCGATATCGATATATATCACGATATATAAATCAAATTACTATTACGTGTGCTGTGTGCGTCAACCTAACTTGACGTGGCTCTATTCCAGCATGATTGGTTCGGTGCAGCGCTACTTAATTATGATTGGCTATTCTTACGCCAGGTTCACACTGGACGCGGAAGCGCCGCGAATAGACGCGTAGCGGAGCCCGCTTCCATTCGGCGCCCCTGTTAAGCTATGGTGTCGTTCACACTGGACGCGGAGCTCCGCGAATACGCGCGTCCCTCCCGCGCCGTGAAGCGATCGTTTCGGCGTCTGCTCTATTTTTTGCGCGTGCCGCGAGTGAGCGCTTCAATTCTGGCAGGAAATCACACGGAGAAACACGAAACAATCCGGTCAATTTTCAAAATAAAAGCAATTTTCAAAATAAAATACCGCGATTGACAAACGCGATCATATTTGTGTATCTCAACTCGCACTGGGAAACAGGAAGAGACAATACATTTAATAAATGTGAAGAGTAGATAAAAAAATGTGTATTTCAACGGTATACCGTAGATGACCATTTAGTAGCCCGGGCGTTTAATATGCTAAATCGACTTGGAGCCCAGGCGTTTATAAGAACCAGGCGCGTATTTGCAACAGGCTACAATTTATTTTTGCAATGAGCAGCACCAGACCATCATGCAAAGAACAAGGAGCTCACCATAGCACCATAGCACCACTGGAACAAAACTACTTTTTCCCCCCGACGCATCTTTATTGACATCAGACAATAAATACAAAGACAGTTTGTCTGTGTTACCGCGACACAGGGAGCTGATCAGAGCAGTGTTATGAATGATAACGGAAGGGGGGGTCGATCGCGGTAATTTCAACACTGTACATTAGCGCATTTATCTGTATCCCTCAGTCTAGCGCGCCTGTGTTTGTGTGTCTGTGTGTGTGTGTGCGCGCGCCTGCATGCGAGAGAGAGAGAGAGAGAGCGAGAGGAGGGGCTGACTGACAGAAGAGGTGAGAGCCGGTGAAGTGCTGTTAAAAAAAAACTTTTGTTTTCTGTGCAAGACTATGGTAAACACTTAATCGCCCGGGCGTTTAATTGAACCGGCGTTTATTATGCCAAATGAGGTCGGACCCCCGGCGGCTATTAGAGCACAGGCGCGTATTTGCACGCAGGCGATTATTTGGTCATCTACGGTATCTGCACTACTACTGTCTTCTACCATACACACTCTCTGTCTGTGTGTGTGTCCCTCTCTCTCTAGCTCTCTTTCTCTCGCTCAGAGAGAGAGAACGGATAAATACAAGAAGTTTACAAACTTCTTGGTTACAGAAACATGGCGTATTAATTTTATGGGGTTTAATGGGAAAAAATAGCTCTGAAAGAACAACAGCTGAGCAGAAGCGCTTGTCGACCGCCGCGGAGAAATACGCGTCTGGTCTGAACGGGGGTGCGCGGATCGCTCGCGATTTTCGGCTCTGTCGTTGCAACTGAAATACCAGTTTAGTCTAGTGCAGGTGAGAGTTGGCAATGAAATACCAGTAGACATAATATCCGAATCTGAAGATCTTTTAATGCTGCAGCATGAGCCATCGGGCGCACCGCGCCGCTGCGCTTCCGTGTCCAGTGTGGACCAGGCGTTATGTCCGTCAAAACATGGACGAATGAATTGTATCGAAATTGTATCGAGCGTGTCTCATATTTCTATCGAGGAAAAGTTATTTCGTGATATGTATCTTTATCGTTTTATCGCCCAGCCCTAACGGCACGGCATGAACACGAAAATCGTGCGATCCGCTGCCCCCCCGTTCGCACCAGACGGGTATTCCTCCGCGACGGTCGACAAGCGCTTCTGCTCAGCTGTTGTTCATTCAGAGTTATTTTTTTCTTTATGGAGTAAATAACTTCATAAAATTAATACGCCATGTTTCTGTAACCAAGAAGTTTGTACTCTTATTTGTTTGTTCTTTTATTTATCCCAGAGAGAGAGAGAGAGAGAGAGAGAGACACAGACAGAGAGAGTGTGTATGGTAGTAGACAGTAGTAGTGCAGATATACCGTTGAAATACACATATTTGTTTATCTACTCTTCACATTTATTAAATGTATTTTCTCTTCCTGTTTCCCAGTGTGAGTTTAGATACACAAATATGATCGCATTTGTCAATCGCGGTATTTTATTTTGAAAATTGCTTTTATTTTGAAAATTGACCAGATTGTCTCGTGTTTCTTTGTGTGATTTCCTGCCAGAATTGACACGTTCACTCGCGGCACGTGCAAAAAATAGAGCAGACGCCGAAACGATCGCTTCACGGCGCGGGGACGGCCGCGCCTATTCGCGGCGATTCGCGTCTGGTGTGAACTACACAGCGGGCGCCGAAAGGAAGCGGGCTCCGCTCTGCGCCTATTCGTGGCGCTTCCGCAGCAGGTGTGAACCAGGCGTTAGATTACACAGTTCAGGCTGTTGCAACTAGCTCAGAAGAAAGACTGTATGACACTAGGTGGTACAACCTGAGAAATGCACAATAAAAAAGAATTGCCTTCTGCATTTTTAGTTTTTTTTTCTGTCCCCTCCATTGCCCCGAACTCGTACCGAACCGTGATGTCTGCACCGAGGTACGTACCGAACCGTGACTTCAGTGTACCGTTACATCCCTAATATATGGAATTTTGTTTGCAGCCCCAAACAAGGGCTCATCAGAATGTTGCTGAATCATATCATGATATGGCCATTATATATGGTTCAATGCATTTCCCATCATTCAGACATAAATAGTACGTATTTCTCCAGATATGCTGACCAGCGCTCCACTGAGTGCTCAGATGATAGTCATGTCGTGATGTTCTACCGAGCACAAAGAAAGATAAGAGTGACACTACTACAAAATCACTTGACGCACTCATATAGAATTAAGTGGTGTAAGACGTATGTAGATGCTACTGCTCCAGACTGCCAACTATGTTTAGTGCTTAATTTGTGTTGCAAATCCAACGCTAAACCCTTTGACCCACATCCTGCTGTGTACTGACAGATAGCTAGTGCCATCAATCAGGAAATCCCATGATAGTAATTTCTTTTTTGTCCGATCAAAACATCAAACTTGAATGTCTCTGAGGGAGGTGACTGCCAAGGTGATGACTGTGATGTGAGTGACAGTGAGAAAGCAGGAGAGAGAAGCAAGGGAAGAACTCAATCAGAGTTTGCCCTTATTAAATTACGTGAAGTGCAAAAATGACGAGTAAAACAAACCTAATCATCCCAATCATCATCAGCTGCCAACGATCTTTGACCTAATGCCAAGGTCAGAGGTCAGCCACAGCTACAAAATAAAAGTGATCTAAACTAATGTCACTATTTGGTTAATGCTGTGACTCCCAGATGAGCCATCATTGCCAACATAAATTGTGACCTTGTGACTACTATCCTGAACCTTTCCACTAAGATTACTGCTAATGTCTCCTTCCACAGATGGTAGGACTTAAGAACAACAACCATGATGTTCCTGTAAATAGGCTACACTCATAAACAGGTTAGCAAGATGTTCAATGTACCATAAAAACACCACACAATTAGTATTTAATGGAAGTCGAGGCCAGATATCAACCTTCTCACACACTTGTGAGAGATTCGCTGCAGGGATTGAGTGTCACCTTCACTGTACAACAAGAGATCATGCTTTTATTAGTTAAATCACTCAAAGGAAGGCCAATTGAAAAGCTGCCATACTGTATGCTGTGCAGGGTTTCCCGCAGCGCTTTCCTGTTAAGGCGGCCGCCTTAACAACAAAGGGCTGCCGCCTAAACTAACGTCTTAAAAAAAAAAGAAAAAGAAAAAAAAAAAAATCCATATACTAGCATTATTCGCCGCAGTGTTTCCCCTACCATTGTACAGGCCGGGCAGGGCCTCCAGGCATAGGCGTAATTTATGGGGGGGATGGGTGGGTTGCAACCCACCCAATAATCCAAACCAGCCACCACAACCCACCCAATTTGATATCATAATTATTGATATTGAATGTTAAGCATTATAATCACAACAGTGTGGTAGATTTTCTCAATTTACCAGTAAAAAATAGTGACGTTTGTCTGTGCCCCCTCCCGCTCTGAGATTTGGTTTCGCCCACCTTGCCGGACCTGCGCTTCTCTACTGTCTCTCCGGTCTCTCCCCGCATCAGCGGTGGTATGAAGAAAGCACGCGAAAAAAAGCAAAAGAATAAAAGTATCTTCCCAACAGGAGGTAGCTACTGCTAGGGCTCCAGTGCCACCACTCACGAGTCAAATCATGTTACTGAACAAAAGTTAGTTTGTCCCCCCCCCCCCCCCCCCCAGCCGGCGAGTTCGACAGTGCGTGTGCGTATAGCCCCGTTCACATACGCCACTACTCGCCACTCGCTTTCTCGCTGAATTCTACTCGCTGGCAAAAAAAAATTCACTGCCGCCGGCGACTTCAAACGGCAACTATCTGTGGAACTCTCTGTTGACGTCAACTGTCGATCATCTCTATTCTACATTGTGATTGGTACTCGCTTCACTCACATCGCAGAAAGTTAAAATAATTTGATCTCCGATCGACCACATCGCATCGCCTGTCCTGACCACATTCCACTAGAACACATTCACATTAATTGACAGCTGTCTCTCAGAGATGGGCGAGTGGCGACGTATGTGAACGAGGCTTTAGTCAAAACCAAAACACCAAGGAAGGCTGAGGAATAGTCACCCACTTTTATTATTATTATTATTATTATAATAATAATAATAATAAACAAATTGTGTTTTAGTCATTTTTGTTTTCATCTTTTCTTGAATGCTTAAACTCATCAACCCCATTTAGTATGTCAACATTTGTATCAGTACGAGCAGTTTGTAAGAAATTGGTCAGTAATTGATATGTCATATTTTGTTTCTCAGAATTCACCAAATTGATGCATTAAAATGAAATTATTTAAATTTTTCTCCCGGGGGGGCATGCCCCCGGACCCCCCTACAGGATCGCAATCCCCCCACCATAGTCTCCAAAGATATATATATATACACCTGCTTCACAGGCGGAAATCTCAACCCCCCCAATGTTCAACTCAAAGTTACGCCCTTGCCTCCAGGCCAAAAAGAAATTAATATATGCCAAAAATAAGCCACCTATCAATTCATTCATAAATCAATAATCATTTACATGGGGGGGAGACACCCCCTGTGGGGGGAGGATTGTTTTTGATAAGCTGTGGAACTCTGAGTTAACCTATTTCTACCTGAATTTCTATGAACTATTAAGCTGTTGAGTAAACCCATAACTTATATTTTACTTCATAAAATAAGACATGCACTCATATGTCGTTGTAGTGTTTTACAGTATCTGTAGCTATTAATGTGATGCTCATCATCCCACCCCCCCCCCCCCCCCCCCCCCTGACAGACACCACCTTAACTAACACATTTTCTGGGGGAAACACTGCTGTGCCATCATATGCATTGTGTTAATTGTGTCAGGATGGAGGAAGGGGAAATGTAATTGTTTGCACACGGATGCGGCAATTTATTTTTCTGAGGATTTCTTATCTACCCAGTCAAGTGTTTTTGAATTAAGCTGAAACAATTAGCTGATCATTCAATTAGTCCATCTAAAGAAAGAGCATGTATTTTGATAATAATAATAATAATAATAATAATAAATAATAATTCATTTTATCTATATAGCACTTTTCAAAGACCCAAAGTCGCTTACATAGACATATACATACCTACATATCTACATCCATACATACACAAGAGCAGTAGTGGAGTGACTAATAAACTAATAAATAATAATGGTACAAACAACAAGGACAGGAGCAATGGTGGAATGAGGAATAAAGAATAATAGTACAGACAACCAGGACAAGACATTAAAGACAAGACAGGAGCAATAACAGTCCAATGGTGCCAGAGATGCAGTGGAGAGTGGGGGGTGGGGATGAAGGGGCATGAGGAGGGAAGAGGGCAAGGGAGGGGTTGGTTATGGATAGGGGAGGTCGTATGCTTGCGAGAAGAGAGTTTTTGAACCAGGATGTTTAGCTCAGGAGGTAGAGCGGGTTAGCTGGGAACCGCAAGACTGCCGGCTCCTCCTAGCTGAGTGCCTGGTGTCCCTGAGCAAGACCCTAATTGCTCCTGACGAGCTGGCTGTCGCCCTGCATGGTTGACTCCACCGTTGGTTTGTGAATGTGTGAGTGAATGGGTGAATGTCAGTCATTACTGTAAAGCGCTTTGATAAAATGAGGACCATTTAAACTGGATTTGAATGTGGGAAGTGAGGGGAAGTCACGGACAGGTTGGGGGAGTGAGTTCCAGAGTTGGGGTGCTGCTGAGGAGAAGGCTCTGTCGCACAAAGTTTTGAGTTGGGATTGTTTGGTGATCAGAGTGAGAGTGGAGGAGGATCGGAGGGCTCGGGAGGGTCGATTGGGGGTAAGGAGATCGGACAGGTAGGATAGGGCCAGGTGATAGAGAGCTTTAAAAGTCAGGAGGTGTATTTTGAGAATTCTTTTTACAAAAAATGGCAAATATTTGCAGGTTTCAGCTTGAGGATTTCCTTCTTTTTTCTAATATTAATTGGATATATTTGGGTTTTGGACTGTTTGACCACCCAAAGAGACATGTAATGGACTACAGTGTTTACAATAATTGGCAGAATACTTGACAATAAACAACATTTAAAGTGGTAGCCTCAATACTGCATCTATGTTACTAAATATCTCTGCCAAAAGGTGGCATAAAATAAAGTTTACATTCGCAAAGGATTTCAGTTTCAAGAAAAATATTTTCCTTTTCTTTCAAAGGAAAAAGAGTCATTTGCTTGTGTTGCATTGTCTGTGGAATGGTCAATTTGGGGCTGGAGTTAGAATCGAAACTAAGATGGCAGCTTCAAAATTACACTGGCATCACTGCAAGTCACGAGCCGAGACTCTGCAGCTGCGACCTAAATCTCCCTAGCAACCACAGATGGCATTGTCACGAAGCTGTGGACAAATAAAGGTTTAACACATAACACACCCGGGCAAGAAACTTTCTTTAGTTTGAGGTCCTTTAGCTCCAGATCTGCACTTCAGGCTGAATGGCTAGAATAATTGTTTATCTGAGTAGTTAGTTGATTAAATCAAAACTAAATAATTAGTAGTGAAATTACTATTTTCTTGTAAAGATAGCAGATAAATTAACCATTTACTGAATTCATTCATTTTAACCGTAGGCTACATTGTAGTGCTGCTCTGTCATCATTTACCAAACGGTTGTCTAGAGGAGACGTTCAATATAGCTTCTCATAGTGTTTTCAATGCAGGGACATGAAACCCTCCTTCCTAGTCATACTGAACATATGTTTGTCAAATTGTCAAGTTTCCAGATGCAAAATCTTTTCCTGGACTTATCTCAGTAAGAAGACCTGCTGATCACTTCCATCTTTTGGAGTTGGGGATAAATGTGCAATTGCAGCCTTTCCTTTTATATCAAATAGCAAAATAGCACTTCCCAGAGCAGCTAATACAATACATTTGAATGCCTACACAGCACTGCCAGTAGGACAATTAGTAACAATTTCACATGGTCCCATTCATGCAAACGGAGATATTAGCCACTGTCTATTCCATTATAGTCTAGAAAGTCTCAAAAGTCAACTTGAAGGGTGAGTGTTAAGCAGTTGTGACGGTGGGGCGAAGGCTCATCACAGCTGGATGCTTGTGGGATCACATTTGTGCATGCAGAACTGAATGCTCCTTTGTGAGGATGCTTTTTTGCACTTGTATAACTTGCATGTGCCCATTTGTTTTGGGATTAATTAGATGTGGAAACTTAAATAAATGATACATTGAGCTGTTACTGTGTTCCAAAAATGAAGTGTCTTTAGTTTATTATTTTGAAAGGCAAGATGAGGAGACAGAGAGGAGACTGGTGGGGAGGGAGAGACAACGAGAGGTTGTCGACTCAGACACCACTGATGATGAAAGTGCAGGCAGCGAGAGACAGATGGAGACAGTGTCATTGATTTATACCAGTGGTTGGAGAAGTGCTAAGATCTTTTACTAGTATAGTCAGAGTAACGCGTTACAAAAGTAATGCATTACTGTAATGCATTACGTTTTGCTGTAACGCGGTAATGTAAGGCATTACAAAAAAAAAATCTGTAATATTTTACTCGGTACATATCTCAGTAACGCGCGTTACAATGCATTTTAAACCCGAGATCAATTGGTGTGTTGTTTTTATACAAATTTGCCAAAAGTGTGAAAGCCGGTCCGTGTAACGCTACACTATGTTAATTAATCGCTGTTGTTAGCAGGCTCCATGAGCTGGACACCGACTCACGGAGCGGCTCCCGGTCGGTCAGAGCGCACCCGACCCGGCACACCGAGGATCAACAGCTGAGGGGCGGCGAAGCCGGAGGCTCCGATTCTCCCCGTCGGTTTTGAACCGCTTTTATGTCCGCGTCATAACGCTTTTGGTGCGTGTTTAAAACATTAGGTTTACTTCAAAACGCGAGCGTCAGACGCTGTCAGAGCGTTAATGAACAGTGTTTTAGAGCTCCCCCTAAATGTCTCAAAGTAGGCTTTCAGGTAATTTCGCAGCATAACACAGCGCATTCAGGGTCATTAAAAAAGACAAATCTGGAATGAATAATGGCACTGTTATTTCATCCCTGAATCCCATTCATGTACACAATATCTAATATCAGTTAACGAGTCGTTTTCCGTTTCTCGTTTTCCGTTTCTCGTTTTCACGAATATTGGGATACGAGTCATTTTCCGTTTTTCGTTCTTTTATTTTGAAGCGAAAAACGTCACATCCTGCTGTGTAATGAGCTGCATTGAACACAAAAAGATCTATTGAGAACACAGAATCCATATTTCCTTTTATTTTCTGAAAAGTAATGCAAAAGTAATGTAAAAGTAGTGTAATGCCTTACAATTCAAAGACAGTAATATTGTAATGTAACTAATTGCTTTGAAATGACAGTAACAAGTAATAAATAATGCATTACACTTTTGAAGTAACTTGCCCAACACTGATAGTCAGTATAAATACGTATAGTATAAAAGTAAAAGTACTGATTGATGTGCAGCCAAGTAAGTTCTTTAGTTGTTACCTTACTATATATTATAATTAAGGCTGTCAAACAATTAAACATTTTAATTAGATTAATCACAGGATAGCTGCATTAATCACAATTGTTTAGCATTTGTAAATGCTGAAGTAGAAGGGAGGGGAGGAGGGGGGTCACATGGGAGAATTTGGGTAGATTGAAAACATCAGCTCATGCGATCAACTCAGAAAGTTGGTAGCACCAGTGGAAAAGCGATGTGTGACATTACCAGATTTTTGCTATACTCCGCTTCCGGCTTTCTTACAGTGCAGACGCTTTTCCTCTTTGCTCTCACCTCTGCTTGCGTTTTTCTGCTGATATTTTTGCTTTTGTGATAAATTACGAGCAGCGGCTCCTGGA
Organism: Eutrigla gurnardus; assembly: GCF_963514095.1. NCBI lineage: Eukaryota > Metazoa > Chordata > Actinopteri > Perciformes > Triglidae > Eutrigla > Eutrigla gurnardus. Next base: position 14,930,244 of record NC_139919.1, on the reverse strand, counting down.
CTCCTACATCACTGGAACTACAATTTTTTGTAGATAGCAGGCTATTGCCAAAATTTTACATTTTTTACGACCTTCTTAGTCCTGAGCAAGCCTGGCCTACCGATAGCACAAGCCTGCACTGAGACGTGGGGAGACGTGACACGGAGCTGAAGCTAATTAGTAGCAAGATGCCTCCCTTCTCTGCAGAGGACTACCACAAACTTCTACAGAAGATTGCAGTACTGGAAACTAAAATGCACAGGTTAGAAGTGAATGTGGAAGTAAATGGACATTGTGGGAACGACACCACTCTACCATGGAACAGTGGACAAGATAATGCTAACACACTGCTAGTTAGCACTACAGAGAAACAGGAGGGCCGTGTGCAAGGTAATAAATCTACAAGTTATCTCTGGAACTCTCTTGGTGCTAAGCCTAAAAGTAAATCTCCTCCCAGAGAAATGCAAGGGCGATTAACAGGCAGAGCCCAGCGCAGTGAGATTTGTGATGCGACCGGCTGGCCTGCTTTACCATCCCGGCATAGCACCTCCTCAACCCCTGCTCCTAGCAGGACAGGGCCCTGGACAGCTGCTAAAGGGAGGAATAACAACAAACTTCCTAAACAACCATGTGTGCAACTGGAGAACAGATTTGCTCCCCTGCTGCAGGATCCTGGATCCCCGTCAATCAACTTGGATACTTTTTCATCGACTCAAAATGGGGTAAGAGCTGAACGAGCTGAAAGAAACTCCATGAGTAAAAGGCTACAGGGAAAGCTAACGACTGGGCCTGAGACTCTGATTGTGGGTGACTCTGCTGTTAAAGATGTGAGACACTTTTGCAGTAAAAACACCAAAGTTTTATGCTTCCCCAAGGACATGGTATCTGACATGAGAGAAAAAATCATGGATATCGTGACTGAGCACCCAACGGTGAAAAACATCATGTTGCACATAGGGTCAAATGATATTGTGAAACAGCAGTCTGAAGTACTGAAGCAAGACTTTACTGATCTGCTAAACACAGTCAGCTGTCTGAATATGGAAGTGTCCATCAGTGGGCCTTTGCCACCTGTCGGAAAAGGAGTCGAGAAATTCTCGAGACTTTTGAGTCTCAACACATGCTTTCAACTGCATGTGCCGTCCGTTCGGTTCATTTTATGGACAATTTTAACTTTTTCTGGGATCACCGACATCTTTTTAAAGCAGATGGACTGTGCCTAAATAGGCTTGGAATAAAACTTTTCATCTCCAACCTATTTTATCTCCTGCGTCACCCATCTGTTCCCTCTGCCAAGGACACGAGACAGGAAGACGCCAAAACAAATGACACAAGCCCTGAAAGAGAGCCTGCTCTGTCCCCGCCTGAAGAGAGCTTCGACTATGTCAGTCATCACTGCCCAGAGGAAGTGTCCCCACCTCCCACCTCACCAACAAATCCACCTTCCTCCCCTCCCCAAACCCCACCCAGGTCACCCTTCTCTACAACCACCCTTTCCCCCTCCTCCCCTCTCATGGAGTTCACTGACCAAATGAAAGAGCTGGTCACTGCTGGGACCAGATTCACACCCCGCCCTACTCCCAGGTTCTGTACCTCAAATGCCCCACTGCATCCTCCCCCACCTCCTCTTCCACCACTGGCTCTAAGTCCTCATCCAGTTCTGGCAAAATCACAGAAGGCACGACCTGCACCACCCCCACCTCTACAAGGACGGCAGAATTATCTTCTGTCTCCACAGCCTGATAACAGTTCAGCATGTTCAGTTACTTGTGTGCAAAATACAGCAAGCTCTAACTGATATGTGCTGGGCTCAGGCTACAGGACAGATCACACTCATGACTTTTTCCAGGATAAGTCGGGGCCCTATACGCTGGTAACTTCCTCAGTTCTGCTCCTCCCAACTTCAGTTTTATGAGTGAAGCTAGAGTGCATAAGAAAGGAGGGTGAGTGGCTGTTTTGGCTGTGTACTTGAAGGACAGAGACTACTTTGTGGCTATAGATAATTACACATCTGAGCGGGCAACAATTACATGTAGAGTTCCCCAAGGCTCCATTCTGGGCCCTCTTCTGTTCAACATCTACATGCTTCCACTGGCTCAGGTCAGGAAAAACAACAAAATATGTTACCATAACTACGCAGATGATACACAAGTTTACATAACAATACCAGGTGACTATAGTCCAATTCCAGTACTGATTAGATGCATTGAGCAAATCAATAATTGGATGGAGCAGAATTTTCTCAAATTAAACAAAGACAAAACTGAAATCATTGTTTTTGGAGCCAAGGAAGAACGGTCAAAAGTTAGCACCCAGCTTCAAGCGGTAATGCTAAAAACCACCAACAAGCCAGAAACTTAGGTGTAGTCATGGACTCAGACCTGAACTTCAACAGCCACATTAAATCAGTTACAAAGTCAGCCTACTATCACCTAAAGAATATATCAAGGATTAAAGGACTTATGACTCAGCAGGATTTGGAAAAACTTGTCCATGCATTTATCTTCAGCAGACTTGACTACTGTAACAGTGTCTTCACAGGTCTCCCTAAAAAGTCCATCAGACAGCTGCAGTTAATTCAGAATGCTGCTGCTCGAGTCCTCACTAAGACCAAAAAAGTGGATCACATTACTCCGGTTCTCAGGTCTTTACACTGGCTTCCTGTCCGTCAAAGAATTGACTTTAAAATACTACTGCTGGTTTACAAAGCACTGAATGGTTTAGGACCAAAATACATTTCTGATCTTCTGCTTAGCTACGAACCATCCAGACCTCTCAGATCATCTGGGACAGGTCTGCTCTGTCCCCAGAGTCAGAACCAAACATGGAGAGGCAGCCTTCAGTTTTTACGCACCACATATCTGGAACAAACTTCCAGAAAGCTGCAGGTCTGCTGCAAATCTCAGCTGTTTTAAATCAAGACTGAAGACTTATCTGTTTGCCGCTGCCTTTCAGTAATCAATACTATCTGTGAACTTCTTATGCTGCACTGTATTTTCTATTCTTGTTTTTAATGATTTATTTTTATTTTATTTTATTATTATTAAATTTTAAACTTTATTTTATTATTGGCTGGTTTTAATGAGGGTTTTTCTATGCATTTTAATTTTGCTTTTATTTTCTATTAATTCCTTCTATTTTTTTTTCACTTTATTGTATGACATTTTTATAATGTGAAGCACTTTGAGACTGCCTTGTGTATGAAATGTGCTATACAAATAAAGTTGCATTGCCTTGCCTGCCTATGCAATTACACTTTTCAATGTATATCATACAACCTGAATGGTTTTATGTATACATTTCCGGGGCTAAAAGCAGGCATACAATTTATGGGGGTGGTTCTGGGTTAAAGGTCCTATATTATGAAAAACATGTTTTCTCTCGTGTCTACACCTATAAATTGGTCCTCCCTGAGCCTGCAAACTGCCAGAATGAGAAAAACAAGCGACTCCTGCATGGTCTCTGCAGCCACTCACTGATAAACAGCACTCCTACAGGCTGTTCAGATTCAGCTCCCGTTGTTACGTAACGAAGACACATTAGTCCATCAGTGTCACGGGTCGCGTTAGCTTGTATGTGTGTGCTTACTACTTCACATCGGACTGCTTCAGTAACGTGGGTCAGTACAAAGCTGGCTTTGCCTCGACACTGACCCTCGTAAAAGGATCTGTCCCAAACATACGGGACCCAGCAACTTCACCTGAGCCACATAGGCGAGCCATAGCGATACATTCACCGTAAACATTGGTGTATGCTACCGCTAGCGTAAGAGTCATCCCCTCCGTGGCTCTAGGCGATGACAGACAGAGCTCATTAGCATTTAAAGGTGCGGGCACAGAAACAGCCTGTTCTAAGGAGAGCTCAGCAGAGCTCATTTGAGTAACTTTTGACAGCTGAAATTCAGGACCATGGATGGGTTTGGGGCAATGCATATCGAATACAATGTTGTTGGACCTCTGACAGCTGTGTGCAATTAGGGAAATACAGTATAATATGGCACCTTTAAGATGATTCATGTCCTGTTGGCGTTATATTGTATGTGTCTAAATGAACACCGCACCGTACTTGCATTTCTATCTGTTATGATCATGTTTTTTCCACTTTTTTCTTTCAATTTAGTCATTCAATATCCAACATGTGGATGGCAAAGATCACATTTGCTTTCCTTTATGAATCACAATGACTGGCACATTCTTTCCTAACCCAGACACTTAGCCTTTTGTGGACTTACAGCCTTCAGTTCACAAAAATGTGTCATCTAAGTTCGTAAGTGTTCAGCCCTGTAGGCCAGAGTCCACACAATGGGATACAGCCTTGGAGTAAGTGACTCACGGCTCGACATTATGCATCCTCAACTGACTGCTGTTGCTGATCTTTATTTTGTGGTCCAAATCCATAAGCAGTAGCAGTGGCTGTAAATTGTAGATTGCGGAATGAAGAGGCAGTTTATGTAAACAATTTCATGAAAATACTACTACAATTGGCACTACTATAAATAACAATAACACTTTAAAACACTATAAACTCAGCAGTAGTAGTAGTATACACACTGTAAACTCAGATGTAAATCTAGTGCTATGAGCGGAACTCATTATTACTCAGTATTTCCATGTTTGTGCTTCAGTGAGCTTACACTGACGGCCTGAGTCACACTATAGCTATGCACACATTATACATGACTTATCAAATGTTTAGCCAGAACAGTTAGAAGCTATTAATACAAATGTATTCTTGTTAACATCACTGCATAAATAAGCACACTCATTTGTCTCATGGTATAAAAGCATTGTCAACAACAACATGCCCTACAGTAGACACACATAAACCACGCCCGGTGGTAGGAATATCAGATTGAGCACACAAATTGAATGAAAAAAATACATACCACAATAAAATACTTTAACTATATGAGAAGAAAACATGAGAAAAATGTTTGAATCGAAAACATTTATCAAATCATGTCCTTAAAATCGAAAGTCCAATTGATTCGTGGATTTGGAAAATTGTGACACTGCTACAATCTTGTGCACATTATAAAACAAACAATACATCTTATGCAAAGTGCCAAATATGCAGACCACTGCTGCAACTGAGCTTAGGAGAAATGATTCAACAACTGGCCATAATCATATGATTTCCTAAAAAGGAACAAGCCGTAGTAGTAGTAGTAGTAGTAGTAGTAGTAGTAGTAGTAGTAGTAGTAGTAGGAGTTCCTATAAAAAATGTAATAAAAGTACTTGCAGTTGCAGCTAGGGATGAAAATACGCATGTTTAAGTGGCATTTTGGAGTGGAGTTTTAAGCGTATTTTGATAATTATTGAGATAATATCATGAATCACAATTATTTTAGCCAGGGTAAACATGAAATAAAATTTTCATATCGTCCCATGTCTTGCTGTAGCTGTTGCATACTTTATATGTTACTGCTTATACTCCATACCAAAATATATATCTACCTGGATCTACCAGTATGACATAAACAGACAAAACAGCAAAGAGGCAATGATGCAACTTGCTTCACCAGCACTACTTACAGACAGTAAATGACAGAGAAGGGCATGTTGTGATGGACTTTTGACTGTGGCGCAATACCAATAAAAGCCTTTGGCATTTTAATTAAGCCATCCAAAGCTATTATTTTCATTGTCAACGTCTCCTGGAAGCAATAGGGATCCTGTTTGACACCTCTTAAATATACTCCAGTGGTAGAGCAGACATCTCTGCTGACAAGGACAATCATTTCAATATCAATTGAGGCTACAATTACTGAAAGATTTAACCCTCTATTCACTTAACATATCATTCACCAGAATCAGACTCACTGTAATTGCCAGGCACATGAAATGTCTTGGTGACATTTGACATACTGCCATTCTGACAGTTTGAACACTGACGCATACGGAGTTACACAGTACACACTGACTAACATAGACCTAACTTCAGAGCACAAAGACCAAACAAACGCCGAAAAACAAAGCCACAGTGAGACATTTGCTGTGAAAACACCTGCAATACATATCACTCTCAAAACAATACATAAAGACTACTTGTCAGCAAACAAATCCAGAGCTACGATTTCATGCAATTACTTCTTTATTCTCCTTCTACACTTGAGCTGTATATATAATGCACAGGGCTGTCACACTGCTGGAATGGAAAAAATACACAGTGATGGACACTGGATGTCGAATTCACTTTGAACTTTAAGCAACATGCTGGTGATGTCCTACACAGACCTCAGCACTACCTGTGAATTTAAAGTAGGTTAGAGTATAGTGTTGTTACAGCGCATGTCTCATGGCTAAAACACTGTTAACATTGCAGCCTACAAGCCCCGGAGGATGCGGGTCAGCAGGTTGCACAGTATGATGGCACTCGACTACTCCAGTAGTGGATGTTTACTTTTTAACTCTAAATGTAACACTGAAGTGTTTGATCCATTTTAAACCATTGTGTATCCAAAAGCCCCCACAATGCAAAATTGTTTTTTCAGATTTTAGGGTGTTTACTTACCTACTTTTATATTTACAGCATTTATAGGTTTTAGATTTGTATTGTGACTGTCTGTTTAGTAGATGAAGCTGATGACTCCTGAAAATGATTTTTGCACTAATGCAGACTGCAACAAATCTTCAAAATATCTGCAACCTAGCTGTCTATTTTGTTTGGCATGGCCATTAAAAATTTGGTAGTGTTATTTTGTCCTTGGTGTAAGGCCACAATGAATCTGCTCAGCTAACTTGCCTGCTTCCACCCACACCTCCTTGTACTACGTGCAGTCGCATTGCTTCTGTCAGCCAGTGGAAGGATCAACACAGGCTGGGCGGGATAATCCCCATTGTGCTAATCTGAGAGACTAGCCTCTGGGATGCCACAAAATTTACTCGCTGAAAAGGTTAGCTTTGCTGCTCAGCATGAACTCCCTGACCTCAAAACATAAACAAACTGGCTTTTAGTTATCTTGCCATTCAGAATGGCCTCACCTCACCAAAGCAGCCATGATCCAAATTGAAAGGGACAACCCTGGGCCTGGAAAGGGGTGAGTCATTAGAGTTTTGCCCATATTTTTCCCTCAAGGTATCAACATGACACACTAGCTTTAGGAGACATTAAGCCGACAAAAATAACTTCAGGAATAGCAAAATGCTTCAGAGAAGAGTAATGAATTTATTGCACCACATTAGTGTGTAGATTTGATTTTGGTGGATGAAACTAATCTGTAGCAGGCAACAAGAAATATTCAGGTTTGGACAAGTTTGGACAGGTTTGGACTTGCTTACAAAAATATTCAAATTTAACAAGCTTATATAAACTCAGTAATAATACAACCTGAATAATTGTCATATCAGACAACTATGTTTCTTGGTATGATTGAATACCAGCCTGAGGCTGGTCTGCATGACCATTTCTCCCTTTGTGATGATGTTATTCATAAATTCAATAGTCTTGCTTACTTTGCATTAATTAACACACAGCACAAAACCACTACCACAAATTAATCATGACCTAAAATTAAGAACAGACTGTAATTTTTTTTTTTTGGCATCACACAGCAAACTAGTCTGCATTGCATTTTTAACATGGCTTCCAACACCCAAGTGGAAGCACTCAGTAATCCTTCATTATCACATTGGTTCTTAACAACACTCAATTAACAAGGGGGAGACTTTATTTTACAACTATTCAAGGGGTCTTTACAGGGGTCCCTGGGATATTCACAACCTCACACATGCTGCCCTTCTGGCAGAATGAGCAGGCAGATTTCCATGAGGAGGGTGTTTGTCTGCTATTGTCACCACACTGGAGCCATAGCACACTCTGCTCTGTGCGGTATTTCATGATGCAGTTAGAAGAAAAATATGGCTTTGTTCTCACGGCCTCATACAGAGACCCATGTAAAGAGACGCTGCTTTGAGAGGTGGAAAAAAATCCCAAATCCTCACTCCTTTAACTGATTATTACATCACAGTCCACCTTCATTTGACTCCATTTCTTATTTCTTCTGCAACTATTTCTGCATTTAAACCACTATGTGCCTCAAAGTAAGTAATTATAATCAGTCATGAAACGAGAGATGCTTCAAGTTTGACACGTCACAATTTCCTCTTGCTCCACCTCTGCTTCTTCCATAAAGACAAGCTGAAACAAAAAATGCCTTTTTAACACTTTAGATCACAGCTACGGTCATATTGTGCACCTATTTAACAATTTACACTGAAAAAATATTTTAACATCCATCCATCCATCCATCCATCCATTTTCTACCGCTTATCCTGTATTTAGGGTCACGGGGGGGCTGGAGCCAATCCCAGCTGTCATTGGGCGAAGGCAGGGTACACCCTGGACAGGACGCCAGTCTATCGCAGGGCTGACACGTAGAGACAGACAACCATTCACGCTCACATTCACACCTACGGGCAATTTAGAGTCACCAATGAACCTATCCCCATCTTGCATGTCTTTGGACTGTGGGAGGAAGCCGGAGAACCCGGAGAGAACCCACACTTACACGGGGAGAACATGCAAACTCCACACAGAAGGAACCCGGGCCGACCCGGGAATCGAACCCAGGACCCTCTTGCTGTGAGGCGAGAGTGCTACCCACTACACCACCGTGCAGCCCATATTTTAACATATTTATTTTAATATATTTTTAACGCCAACAAAAATATTATATATTGAACAAATGGTCTAATTTATATAGCGCTTTTGTCCAAAGCGCTTTACAGTAATGACTGACATTCACCCATCGATACACACATTCACACACCGACGGCTGAGTCAACCATGCAGGGCGACAGCCAGCTAGTCAGGAGCAATTAGGGTGAGGTGTCTTGCTCAGGGACACCAGGCACTCAGCTAGGAGGAGCCAGGGATCATACCGGAAATCTTGCAGTTACCAGCCAACCCACTCTACCTCCCCCACTAAAAAAAAGAGTACCAACCAATTCAGCCAAAATTATGACATCCATTGATCAATCTGCAACTTCAGCTCTGCACAGAGCTAGAGATGGTTGTGAGCTAATATTTTGAACTAATCAAAATTCTTGCCAACGCTGTGCCCTGACTTTCCATTCTGAATCAATATGCAATACTATCCACTACTGCTCCAGAGTGCTCTCTGAGATGCAGTTTTATTTACTGTACAGTCCATTACTACTTATGTGCTCCATTTTGTGGCTGTGTGCCTAAAGCTCATGTCCAACTATGTTGTGCTGGGTGGAAAAATCTGTTTTTGACCCAGATTTTGTCTCAAAGAAACACAGTTTCTTTTACAAGAAACTGGTGGGTGTCCCATGGGATGATCAGTGTTTCAAGAGGTTGGAAGATTGTTGACTTGTTGCCTGAGAAAATCATTCCCCCTAGGACTGAATATTGAGATGGCTGCCAATCCCACATGCCAGCCAATCATTTGACCGCCACGGCATCCAAATGAAAATCAATGGCAACAAATAAAAAACACATTCGGCACCAGATTTATTTTCCTATCAGGGGAGAAATCCCATTCAAAATATCACAAAAAGCATTTAGTCTACCCATTTTTTTCCCCCAGGGGTGAAGTTTGCAGTAGGAAATAAACTCAAATGCAGACAGAGAGAGAGAGAGAGGTTTTTTTCCAGTTTAAAATTCGGCCTAGGAGATAAAACAAGTTTGTCACAGTTATAATATACAGTGAAATGGCACATGATGCAAGTAGAAATATATATGCCAAGGCATACATCCTTATTTAAGCCCTTATGGAAATTCTGCAGATAAGCACCCTCAAGAGAGCGCTATCAATTATGTTTAGACTGAGACACTGGTCACTAAACGTGCTTCGTGCCTCGCTGTGGATAATCTAAGTGCAATAATGCAAGAGCCTTTTCACTTGGAGATTGGGTATCCCTCATTCAGGCGATGATTGGATTTCTGACATGCTCTCCACTTAGGTAAAAAGGAGTGTAATTATGGGCTTGACCTTTAGGGGCATTTTCTGCATTGAATCCTCTTAACAGTATTCAAAAGTGGAAATAACGCTGTGATTGGTCAAGTTTTGTACATTTCATGGGCTGCACTTCTATTTTGTGGGGTTAACTCACTTTGTGTCGATGTACAAGAGCACATTTCTTTTTTAGAAAATTGAAAACCACGGAGGTAAAGGAGAGGTGAAGATATAGGATAAGAGAGTTATTTTCCCTCTGGATTTTTGAGATACGGTCTTAAAAATATATTAGGTGATTAGGAAACTGTTTGGCATCTTTTAGAGCAATGAGAAGTCGAAAAGGCTTATCTAAATGTATCAAGCCGACTTTGTAGACCTGCTTTTTAACTGACTCAGATGCTTGGCCCAACACGCACCTGTCCCGCGACCGGTTGTGTTTCTGGTGCTTTTTTAACGATTCTGAACGACAACGCTCCTACAGTAAAGGCAGTGCTCAGCCTGGCTCTGGCTGTACTCTTTGCAGTAAATGTATAATGTTGCCCCGCCCGCGACGAACTGGAGACCAAATCAAACGACTGGTTCTTAAAACTACGCCAGACGCTGGCTCGGATGGAGACGCGCGAGACAGAACTGGTATCTTGCGGTGCGAGGGGAGACAGGTGTTACGGGCACAGCAACTTTCTGTGAGAAAAAACAATTGACAGATGTCTTCCTTTTTGATGCTCAAGTCACTCTGCCTGATAACTTTTCCTCACAAACATTCAGCGAAGAAGAGACCGGGGTAAGAGCCAATCAGAGATGAGGCAGAGTTTTGTAAGCATTTTTTGTAATCGAGTTAATCGGGTAACTTAAGTACGGCAACCATTTTAGCCGTTAATTCCCAGCGTACTGTGATTTGATTTTGGAGCACAAGCCATACCAAATGTAAATATACTTCCACAAAGAATACATGTTTTATAGTATGATTTCATTCAAATCACAGGGAGCCTGGTACCTTTGCACCAGCAGCTGATACCAACAAGCGATGCAGGCATGTATTTTCAATTACAGAAAGATGACATTGCGTGCTTGCATTGTGTGAGCCCTTGACTTTCAGAAGTCCAAAATCATGTAAGACTAGTGTCTCTTCCTTTGACAGCCTCCTTTCAGGGGGTCCATTTGGCAGGGGTCAGTATCTTTCCAGTACACCTAACTCACTGCATGACTGATTCTGAGCCATGGATTTGCACAAAAAGCTGTTTGGATAACTGTCAGCTCTGCCTCTCTCTCACTGCCATCAAAAACGAAGGGTCATTTTTCTCAATCTCACTGTGACTCCCCTCAAGACATCTCCCTCCAAAATGCAGAGGGATGGCTTCCTCGCCTTTCAACCCACCAGCTCTTAATAGATGGTTCATTTTTGAGTGACAGTCGTTTGTACTGTATTTTTATATCAATTTTTTCTGAATAACAGAGTTTGTGTCGAATGAACTTCAACAGCTTCAAAACCATGTTGTTGTCACAATGTTATTTTATGAGAAGGAGAGTTTAACCCTGAATATGTTCAAGGACAGATTGTGTAATTGTATTGTTAACCATCTTACGTACATTTCTTTTCCTGCCAATTCATTGAACAGCTAAACATAAAACCCTACTGCATAAACAGCAGAGCAGACATTGAGGATATCACAGCTGTTCTTGCTGGCTTGGGAACATACTGAAACTTGTCTCCCAATGTAGAGTTACAGAGCGCCCCAGACAATGCCAACTATTGTAGCAGCTCCTACCATTCATCATCCTCAGCCAGAGGACTCCTAAGCATCTCTCCCTTTGGATGAGAGATTGATGGTGACCTCAGCCCAGTTTATCGAGCGTCCACCTACTCCTCTTGCCCAGTGAGCACTAACAATGCAGCCTCACTCTCTAGTCCACCTCCTTCCTCTGGTTGCTCTGAGGCGGAGACAGATTTCCGGTACTCACGACAGGTAGCGGAGACCACAATGATGCCAAGAGATGTCAGCTCCTTATTAATTCCCAGAATGCACCGTGTGACTGTAAGCCCCTGACAGATACAGTTATGGAACCCTGTCTGATATACTCCAGTGACCTGTCTCAGAAACCAGAATTTCAAATCCACAGCAAACAAGGTCCCAGTCCCTCTATCAATGGACCGATATTCGAAAGCCTGAAAACTGTTCATGCAGATCGGATTTGAGCTAAGAGTTTTTACATCTAGTTGTACACCACACAGTCACCAAAATAAACATGTTAAAAACTCAAAACATACTCTTCTATAAGTTGCTACATTTGACACATCATATATTTACAATCAACTTGGGGGGAAAATACACAAGGAATTGTAACACACCTCAATCACACAACTCAGCCTTGCTGACAAGGAATGATTGATTTTTAAATGGAGACTTTATTGATCCTTATCCAGGATGTAAATGAAAGCCTCCTAGACATCGCTCCTGACAGCCTGCGCCTGTTCTATTAGGGAGATGAGAGCGAACGTGTGGGAAAATGAAGGCCATCTGTCTTGATGGTGCCATGTCCTCTGTATGCTGTGTCTGATATAAACAACTCAATTTTTCAAGATATGACAAACCTTGGACTGTCATAACATGCACCGCACCCACTGAGACCCTCAGCCTCCATGAAGCTAAACTCAACAACCTCTGACAGATTTGTGTTCAGTCAAATCTCTTTGAAAACACGACTGCATGCATCTTTCCTGCACTAAATGCTCTCAGATAACAGAAGTTCCGAAGGCCGATGGACTCTTGACTAGAGGTGTAATGGTTCATTCGATGCATCGAGTAATCGATTGTCAGTCCTATCAATTCAACTAAATCGACCTGCTAAAATAAATAAATGGAATGAATCGTTTTGGCTTCACCAAAAATCAATATCAATGCATTTAATCGTATGAATTGCGATTCTTAATAATTAATAATGTTTTAATACGTTTAAGACACTCTTTCCCCTGCCAGCATGTAGTCTATTGAAAAATGTAAAAAAATAAACTGAGCATTACAATTTTGTATTCAGCATAAAATATTATGCAGGACTACTTTTTTTATGGAATAAATATGTTAAATAAATAATTCTGTGGTCTGTTTATTTTTTCACCTTTCAGAAGAATACAGATAGTCTCACTCGCATTATTTCATGTTTATTTCATGAATATAGAATTTTGGTTTCACAATCGTTACAAAAAAAATTGTCCTTGAATCGAATCACCAACTTCGGTATCTGTAATCGAATCGAAGTGAAGCCAAAGATTCGCACCCCTACTCTTCACTCCGCAAATCACAGCAGTTGAGCACCATGCTTGACTTGAAGCGTATGCTCCGTTAATAATATCCTATATCAGAGTGACGAGACTGAGCACATGCCCTGGCCCCTTGTTATCCCACTTGGGGCACAAGGGGAACTCCTCCTTCAGACATACAGTACATTTCTGACACCTTAAAAAACTTCCACACCGCTGACATTTTGAACTTCACCCTCGCTCTGCTGTAAGTTGAAGTAGGCGACGTGTGGCGTCACGATGCACACGCTATCCTCGCGCCCTAGGGCATTTAATCCGATTCAATCAAGGAAGCAGCAGTCTTTATTTATCGGTTTAATATATCTGCGTGTTCTCCGATATCCGATAATACATTTTAACGTCAATATCGGCCGATACCAATACCTTGCTGATAATATCGTGCATAATGGACAATTAACTAAAACATTTATGTTACATTTATTCACCTCTCCAGAGGAACGAAGTAAAGTTTTGATTCCTGGATCATCTTAAATTTATCTTGAGGCCTAAATTTGGGTTGTTTTAAATTAAACTAAACTGTTTTACGATTATGACATGTCAATATGGACAGTTTGTCTGTGGCGCTTAATGAACTGGTGCTGCCTCAAGGTATTAAGCTGGAATCCAAGCACAGCGTTTTCCTTTATTCTAACCTAAATCCCATATTAACACTTCAGTATGAAGTTAATCATAAGTGAGATGCTGTTTATTCTAATGCACTTACTTAAAAACTACCGAATGCTTTGTGAATGTTAGAATGTTTTACTTACATGCAGTGTCAGAAACTAAGAGCGATGGTTTATGTGTATTTTTTGTATCTACTGGCATGGCCAACACATTTGAATAAATGGGGACATCTACAGCAAATGGAAATTTTCTATCATAGCTGTGATGTGCCATCAGAAATTAGAAGGGAGCTTGTGTATAGAATGGGTTTGTTTTGACTGCCAACAGATTCATTCTTTGTCTCGCTCTTTTACAGTTTAAGAAAATATTTTGATTTGTTTTCAACATACAGTATATATTTAGTTGCAGAACAGAATCTCCTGTGTGTCTCCTAAATAAATATGCTTTGTGTATTCGGTGCACTTTAAAAAAGATCTTGATGCTCGAAATGTGAAAAGTAGGGATGCTCCGATCGATCGGCCGCCGCTTAAAGGAGAAATCCGGTCATTTTTGACCCCATGTCCGTTGTCCTCAGGGTCATCCCGACTTATTAGAAGCAAAAAACCCGACAAAAATTGACGTTGCCTAGCCCGAGATCTGTACCTGCCTGGCAGCCTTCCAGACTAGCTACAATGCTAACCCATTGGGGCACCGTTGTATCCGCTTTCCTGGGCCTCAGAAAACAATTCCAAGACCTATGCAACACAGGTTGGGTCCGTACGAGACACCACGGCGCTCGTTTAGCACAAATAGTGTTGCAAAACGACATAAATATGTGTGTTTTAGCATGAAGTTACTCACCTCAAATCACCCCGTAGAGTAGACATTAGCAGTAGACAGCCGAGCGCCTGTCGTCCCTCCCAGTCACCGCAGAAACGAAAACGTTTTTCACGTAGTTTTGATTTTGTATCCATAAAGAAACGACTGAGCAGTGCAGTCGTCCTGTCCGTAATAAATCCATGAAGCTGTTACGTCCGTATGACTGTTACAACATAGCAACATAGCTTCAGCTAGTAACGTGCCGGGCGCTCGTCCGTCCCACTCACCGCAGAAACGAAGACGTTTTCCTCGTAGTTTTGATTTTGTATCCATAAAGAAACGACCGAGCAGTGCAGTCGTCCTGTCCGTAATAAATCCATGAAGCCGTTATGTCCGTATGTTGCTATGTCCATATAACATAGCAACATAGCAACGATAGCTTACAGCTAAACAGTAGCCGGGAGCCAAAACAATGCAAGTCTCGCGCAAGTTCCCGTCTGCCGTCCTCACTCTGGAGCTGTTTTCAAGCCAGTACAGTGAAACATCTTGGACAGTCGCGCGAGGGTCACTTTGTTCTCACTCTGTTGATGAGAGACTGCAGTCTGCACGCGCTACACGCTACGCGCTACACGCTACACGCGACTCCCACTCATGCCGTCAACACAACTAGCCTACTGAGACTGCGCGAGATTTGTTGTCGCTGTAGCAGCTTCAACTGTCACAAAGGCTAAGCAATATTACTATGTAGGCTAGCGCCAGTTACACTGTCATATGGACATGACGGCACTACTCGATGGAAAGAAGTTTGTCACTAGTGGCCTGAAAACAGCTCCAGAGTGAGGACGTCGGGAGACGGGAACTTGCGCGAGACTTCCATTGTTTTGGCTCCCGGCTACTGTTTAGCTGTAAGCTATCGTTGCTATGTTTCTGCGGTGACTGGGACAGACGAGCGCCCGGAACGTTACTAGCTGAAGCTATGTTGCTATGTTGTAACAGTCATACATATGGACGTAACAGCTTCATGGATTTATTACGGACAGGACGACTGCACTGCTTGGTCGTTTCTTTATGGATACAAAATCAAAACCACGTGAAAAACGTTTTCGTTTCTGCGGTGACTGGGAGGGACGACAGGCGCTCGGCTGTCTACTGCTAATGTCTACTCTACGGGGTGATTTGAGGTGAGTAACTTCATGCTAAAACACACATATTTATGTCGTTTTGCCACACTATTTGTGCTAAATGAGCGCCGTGGTGTCTCGTACGGACCCAACCTGTGTTGCATAGGTCTTGGAATTGTTTTCTGTGGCCCAGGAAAGCAGATACAACGGTGCCCCAATGGGTTAGCATTGTAGCGAGTCTGGAAGGCTGCCAGGCAGGTACAGATCTCGGGCTAGGCAACGTCAATTTTTGTCGGGTTTTTTGCTTCTAATAAGTCGGGATGACCCTGAGGACAACGGACATGGGGTCAAAAATGACCGGATTTCTCCTTTAATTACAGCCACCCGAGTGGAGCTGAGCGAGCGGGCAGTGGAAGCACAGCGGCATTTTTATTATTAAAGTACGCTCCGGTTCCCGTCCCGTTCCGCTCCGGTGTGCGCACATGTTTGTAGTCAAAACGAGCGTAGCTGAACGAGCAAGTGGCCACGAGCGGGCAGCGGATTTTGCAGAGAGCGGAGCGAAGTACCGGTCCGGTTCCGCTCCGGTCCGCTCACACCGCAAGTCTGAAGCCCAAGCCCGACCCAGAATCCTGCTGTGTCCTACACAGTCATCGACAGTATGTTCAGTCATAAAACGGCTCTATTATTATTATTATTATTATTCTCCCATCCATTCTGTGATTGGTGATCGGTATCGGCCGATTTATGATTTCTGTGATTGGTGATTGGATCGGCCCCCAAAAATGCTGATCGGAGCATCCCTAGTTTTATTCATTTTTTTTTCTTAATGCATTGCCAAAATGTATATGATCGGGAAAAAATTATCGGGAATTATCAGAATTGTATCGGGAGAAAAAAAAAGTGATCGGATCGGGAAATATCGGGATCGGCAGATACTCAAACTCAAACGATCGGGATCGGATCGGGAGCAAAAAAACCTGATCGGGACAACCCTAGTGAAAAGGACTGTACTTTACCGTATATAGTGCAGAAAATCCCTATAGCAATTCAATTAATGGCAGTCTCTTATAAACTTCTTAAAAATAACAACGCTGGGGGTTTGCTATATGAGCTGAGGTTGTCTTCCCTTTGGTAGGGCAGTGATTGTAAAATGACTGCCACTAACAGGGTATCAGTTGACCAATTTCCATCTTAATTGTGTGAAAATTAAACAATTTACTTTCTCAGGAGTGAGGAAGATGTTTGTATTTTACTATTCAGTCATCATCTGATTGAATAACTTCCCTCTATAACTGACTATAACTCACTGGATTGGATGGCCTATTTTGAGCGTGCAACACTCATACTACTCCCCTCAAAAACATGTGATACGATCACATAGCCTTGAGCATGTTTTAATGAGTTGCTGAACCAAAATAACTCTTTTTGCTTTCCATGGTGTGTATAGATGTATTAACTGAAAATGATTTGTCTTGACTCGGTTAAGCTCTCTGTCTCACAATGAACATTCTCAGAGACATTGAATAAACAGAAGGCCTACTAACACAAGTTTATGTCAGGCTTTGAGTCCTTCAAACCCATGGGTAAACTAAGGATTAAATCACCTTGTCTGCTATTCGGCCCGCAGCAATGCGAATGAGGAGTACTTCCTTTCCACACTGGATTTCTGTTGCTTTAGATCAAGTTCCCAATCACATTTATGTCTGATCTGCTCACACTCCAGCCCCGTGTCGACACTTACACCATTTCCGCTGGCAATTTATACCCGCTGACAGGTTAGTGGATTGAATCTGCAAGACAGTATCCAAATGGTTACTGCCAGAAAAGACAGGCTCCACCAAAAGCCCGACTTTTGTTACAGCTTTTGGTTGGCAAATAGTCACATAATCAGCAAGCAGTGTTGTGTTACTGCTTCATCAGCATTATTGCTCAGTGTCAAATGAGAAACAGCCAGATATTTTCATATCAAGAAAATCCATTTAGATAAACATTAGAAGTAAAATAAACCCATTTATTCACACTTGTTCCAATGCACACCATCTAATATAATCTGTGTTAGAGGTTTTGGTACAGAATTATTTAACAGTGTGCACTGTGCAGGGAGTAAGCAAGGATTTAGACAGCCAGTGATCATTTTGCATGATTTTAAGGGAATTCAATAATTAGCAAATGCTCATCGGCATGCCCCTTGACCCTCGAGCCTGACTTCTTTCCCTGCGACGTCTCGTAACAACAACGGCGGCCTACGTGCTCGTGAACGTGCTGCAGCAGATACGGCGTATTAGGGACACTGTATGAAAAAACCGGAGCCGAGACAGGGGGGCAATATTCCGGGGAAAAAAAGTCACAGAATTGCTACTTTTTTACGATGCTAACAAACAACCAACACATTTATTTTCTAATTAATCCATGACATGTGTGACAACGCCTCGTTAAGGTCCTTAGGGTGACGGCTGTTGATGCTTATTGTTAGTTTTATTTATATGGGCCAAATTGTCATCTTGTGGATATTTATTGATCGGGTGGTCGGGTGGATAGTAGCCGTAGCTTTCACGTGAGCAACGGCAAACATCCGGTCAAGCTCCGTCTCTTCTTCTGCGTTTTTGGTGTATTTTTGTAGCAGAAACAGCGCCACATAAGGGCCTGGAATATGTACTACAGCGCACTGAGTTGTTTTCAGTGGATTCAGAGCTCCGCCTCCTGGCTACGGTTTACATCTTAGATTATGCAGTTCAGGCTGTTGCAACTAGCTCAGGAGAGAGACTGTATGACACTAGGTGGTACAACCTGAGACATGCACAATAAAAAAAGAATTGCCTTCTGCATTTTTTTTTCTGTCCCCTCCATTGCCTCGAACTCGTACCGAACCGTGATGTCTGAACCAAGGTACGTACCGAACCGTGACTTCAGTGTACCATTACACCCCTAATGCCTAGATGACATTATTTTAATGGAGCGGTTACAATGTTAGCATAGCCTGCCTCTGATTGATCCAAATGGCATTCAGATTTGGTATTTGGTTATAATCTGGACAGAACTAACAAAAGCATGACTTCTGACGTTTTACAATTTGTCATTATTATGTAGTTATTTCAGTATCCTTTTTTATCCATTTATTGCAATTAAATGTCAACAAAATTAGCTATTTTAGGGTCACACAGCTGTAGTAAATTTGCAGATGTGTGACTTGCTATTCACAGTGAATACAGCTCAATGAAATTCACCAAGCAACTCTGGGTGATGTTATGAACGATGTTGTTGATTAACCGATGTATCTGGGACTTCCACAACATGTACAAAGCAGCAATATTAATGATTGGTGAAACCTTGCTGCCCCCCCCACAATTTAAAGAAAATTCAACCATGAAGCACAAGTGGTTCATGCTGGGCGCAGCTGTTTATTGGAAACATTGAATGGAAATTCAGTCTAAAACTATTTTGGAAGAAAATATGTGAGCAAGTAATAAGTAAATAAGACATCAAGTGGGATACATTTAGTGTCATTTTACAAACAGTCATCGCATTCAGATTTGTAGTGCGGTTGCATGGTGTCACATACACTGCCATTTAACCACACAAAAATGAAATCAGGAGCACTAAGATTACTTGAATTTAGACTTTCAGTAATACAGAGCAAAATGCATTTAATTTGAATTAATGGACAACCTTTAAAAAAGCAAAAAGCAAATCATGTTTCAAATGCATGACTTGCTCACCACATACCTTCTATGTACATCAGATTCCCATCAAAGCTAATTACTCATCATACATCCAAAACCTTTAATAAACTGTGACAGCTTCTCAGCAGGACACAAACATATTATGGTAGCTGACTAGTCACACAGAACACAAAAACGCAGCAGCCCTGTATACTGCAGTCTGTATACAACAATAACACGACAACATCAATGTAACAGGCAAACTAGACAATTAAAAAATATTTAATATGACCTCCATACCTAACGTTACAGCTAAACAGCAAGTAAAACAGCCGGCAGCCAGCCAGCCAGCGCACCAGACAGACAGACAGACAGACAGAGAGTTAATTGAACTCACGCCATTTGAAGATGAAGGTCTCTGTACTTTCCACCATGGTGGCAAAGTGGTCAAAACCATATTCCATGAAAACGAGCAGCGGCAGTTGCAGTTTTCCTTAGCAATACTGCAAAACTGGCTAATGGACGCAAGCTTAAACCAGCGAGCTCACTAACGTTCAATTTGAAAGACGTCGCTCACTTAAACTCTCTATAATTTGCTTGTTATGAGGCCAAACTGCCGCTTACTTGACTTCACAGCTATTTCCACGGTCCCTGTCCAAAGTTCTGAGTCTTCTAGCAGTGACAGATAACTGGTGAATCACATTGGCTACCTGAGAGGTTTAGCTCATCAACGTCACCTGCTTACTTCCGGTAACGTAGATTCAACTGCACGAGGGCAACAACAAAATATATGTCTGTAATACAACACACAGTAATTCATAGAGTGACTGTAATGTGATATTGTAAATTGATATAATATGTAATATATAGTCATAAGATAATATATCAATAATAAGTAATATGCCCATCCCACTGCACGGTGGTGTAGTGGGTAGCACTCTCGCCTCACAGCAAGAGGGTCCTGGGTTCGATTCCCGGGTCAGCCTGGGTTCCTTCTGTGTGGAGTTTGCATGTTCTCCCCGTGTAAGCGTGGGTTCTCTCCGGGTTCTCCGGCTTCCTCCCACAGTCCAAAGACATGCAGGATGGGGATAGGTTCATTGATGACTCTAAATTGCCCATAGGTGTGAATGTGAGCGTGAATGGTTGTTTGTCTCTACATGTCGGCCCTGTGATAGACTGGCGTCCTGTCCAGGGTGTACCCTGCCTTCGCCCAATGACAGCTGGGATTGGCTCCAGCCCCCCCGCGACCCTGAATACAGGATAAGCGGTAGACAATGGATGGATGGATGGATGCCCATCCCATATTTTTGTATGATTTCAGTACACAACAGGAATGTATTTTCAATAGTCTGGGTATTCTTTGGTAATGTGTGGAGAAAAACAGTCCAACCTAGCATTAACTCTTTGTGCTTAGTGCCATACGTTTAATGGTTGAATATCTGAAACAGAAAGGTAAAAAACAACAACAACAACAAAAGCAACCCCAAAACAAAACAGAATGCTCTCCCAAAAAGCTTTGTGATAGAATTATTGTTTTTACATAGGTTGTTCAAAACTAACCACAAAATAAATCAATAAAAACAAGCATATTACTATACTGTAAAAGTATGTTTCATGAGTTTATACATTTTTAGTTATTAGTTATTTGATTATAACTATTTTTTTTTAATTTGTATTATTATTAATGATGTATACATTTCAATTATTAAATTAAACTATTTTCTTATCACTTTAGTACATTTGGTTGTGCATTTTTATTAAATAATAGCGTATCCTGCTGCTAATGAAATTACAAAATTAACTACATGTAAGTGCTGAGTAATGTGTATGTGTGAAATGTTACTCAACCATCATTGCAATGATTATGTAATGGAAATCTCAATAACAGGACATCAATGCAGTAATAGCCAGCATTTTAACTTACCTTGATCTATTCAGTGTTATATTTTTGCCTTTCTTTCTCCAACGAAAATCCAATCAGCCATTGTGCTTTGTGCATTTGGCCAAATCAATAGTGTAATGTAGAAGCATGGTGAGTCTCTGACTGATTAGACCTGATTACAATCAATACCCACAACAATATTTTAATATTTGTTCAGGGCAAAAATGTGATGGCAGGTGCAAACGTTTTGCAAATCTACAGGGGTTGTATGTGAGTCAGTACTGTCAGTGTGGCTGCAGCCCTACAGCAGCAGGGGCTCTTTTTTAAGCTGTAAGTTTGCTATCTCTCATCCTCCATAAACTACCTTTAGCAAGACTGTAAATCCCAACTCATCCAATTAGCACTTCGGGATCCAACAAAAGATGTTCTGTACTAGAACATGTGAAGATGAAAATTAAAACGAGTATTCATGATCAGAATGGATCCTCTATAACATTTAATGAGACGCTTAGTTGTTAAAGTTCCCTCATTGGTATAATCAAAAGCAATAAATTATTTTCATACATTATAATTTAGCATATAGCATATTCTCCTCTATTGAAGAGACAACATAATAACCTCTCCTGCAGCGTAAGGAAGCTGTGTAGCTGCAGTGTTCGCATGGTATTAAATAATACAAATTTTGAATACAAAGAGATTTGTATGTTCTTGCATATACCGTTCTCCTGGGGGTATATTTGTTCCTTTTTATCACGACCCGCTGCAAAAGCAGGATGAGTTGAGTGCTGATTTGTCGCTAATCAGCCGCTTAGCATCCAAACTATACCTAACCACTAAGTTATTAAACATTACCGGATCACCTCCTGCCAACTATTTGTTGCCCACTGCTATGACAATTACACCCATCTCAGCACATGTAGCAGCAAAATACCATTTTTCAGCCAGAAGGAAGTCATTATCTTCCATTACGCACAAAGGCTACTCAGCGAGCTAAGCCAAAAAAACCAGCAAAACAGGACCATCTTCAAGGGAAAATAAATAAATAGAAAAAAAAGGTCTTCCATGTATTGTCTCTCAAAAATGGACGTTATTGTCCCATTGTCGATAAGAGTTTCTGGTAGACAGAATGTGAATATATCTTTAGTGATATTTTGAGCAAGGAAGAGTGCCTTTCAAAGGGGATTGTGGTTACTAGGCAACAAGAAGCAGAACCAATTGAGGACTAAAGTGAAAAAAACTTTCCCTCTCCCTCTCCCTCTCTCTGTCTCTCTCTCTCCCCCTCACATGTGTAAGTCAATGCTTTGCCTGCAACCAAAATCCCCTCTGAATAGGGTTTGACCATAGATACAGGACTTAACCCATTTCTTATGCTCACATGTAGGATTTATGTCCAATTGAAACTGAAAGGGAAAGCTTGGATAGCAGAGTGTACACAAATGTTGCTGAAAATCTGTGTTGGTATGCTTCTGATAGTTCTCTTTTAGGCGTTAAGGCCTAAAAAGCATGAGCGCAACCTTTTAACATAAAAGAAAAACCAGAAGTCAGTATGAGCATGATCAATATCAGATTTTCAGGAGGTTTTGTTCTTTGTGTTTCAGCTCCTGTTGAAACATTTTAGTTCTTTGTCTTTGCCAGCACATAGTCAATTAGCCATGCAATATGGGCACAGTAATTGAACACAGTGCAGTGATGACACAGTCTCAAGTCATTTGAATCTGAACATTGTTTCCCTGTTGTCTCACCTGTCACGGGATGATCTGCAGGAATTTAAATATAGACTGTTGATCATCTTGAACAAAACTGCCTACAGTGGAATCTTTTTTTAATAACCAACGCTATGCATGTAGGTAATTTCACCCCATCACCACTTGCAAACACTCGCGTACATGGCTTTATGTCCATTAGGGGAGAGGTAGGGGGAATGTGTACACCCAACAGTCTTTAGACAGAGCAAGGTTTATTCTAACATCTGCACTGGAGCCGTAATGCTGCTGATTAACTGGAAATGAAACACCAACGTTGTTGTGTGTAAAAGTACATCATTGTTTGGTTTGCAGTTAATTTCCTGCTTTGTGTTATGTTTGCACATTCTCTCTGAACAAGTCGCACAGACAGGTATTGACTGGTAGAAGAATAAACGCTGACTGACTGCTGGGAATGGATAATAACTTTGGGTGCATCCTCTAAGCGTTTTCTCCATGGCTGC
The DNA here is from genome assembly GCF_963514095.1 of Eutrigla gurnardus. Taxonomy (NCBI): domain Eukaryota; kingdom Metazoa; phylum Chordata; class Actinopteri; order Perciformes; family Triglidae; genus Eutrigla; species Eutrigla gurnardus. The sequence goes on along the minus strand of NC_139919.1, from coordinate 14,906,755 downwards.
TGATGCTACAGCAGCCACACCTGCCTGTGAAACAATGACAAAACCTGCATTGACAGTTTTTTTTCTTTAGGTAGGGACCTAAGCCTTCATCATCTACACATGCATGTCTTGGGAGCTTGATATCTGTCAAAATGTCCGTTATCTTCTCAAAAAAGGCTTTGTTTGAGGTTCCATTTGTCACTGAAATGTCATGTTTTTGTCAAAGATTTTTACCAATGTAAAAATGTATCAAAGCAAAGGGTCTCTGTAAACGAGAAAGGGTTGCAGTTGGCTCTGGTGCACTCACATTCAGAAAAAAAAGGAATAAAATAAGTCTCATGCTAATGAAAAAAAAAACTTCTCTATTGGTTGGAATCAGACAACACTGGGAGGCTGAGAAATATGTGGTTATAAAATGGATGCATGACTCAATGCTGATTGAACACTCGTGATCCAGGCTTCATTGGCTGCTTGACATAAAGGGGGCCACTGCATGGAAGAGACCTCGCATGTTGTTGCCGTCTACAAAAAGACAGGCAACACTAAGTGTGCCTTTCATTTTGCCAAAAGCTTGAAGGAGCAGGTCTATTTTTAAACCTGCGTCTCGTCAATTAGTGTCCTGATTTAGATGTTTGTTGACACAGCCTCTCCATTCTACATCCGAGCCATTGAACATAAAGTGGAGCGTTTCTTTTCTCTTAATTAAACATTACAATTAGGCTTATATGATCAGACTTGTGCGGCTGAGTCAAATCATGCCTCAGGTTGAAAGAGTGAGTCACAACTCCAGACACCATCTTGTTAAATGTCAAGGATTTGGGTTAGTAACTGCTGCCTGTCATGAAAATGCCAAATAATTTAGCATTGTGTATGTTCAAAAGGGAAACCTTCTGATTATGATGGGACACGGTACATTAAATGTGACACAGGTGTCAAATTCCCAGCAGCCCAGGGAGTCAGTTTGAGTACCTGGCTTTTGCAGTCCTGTAAACTAGAGTTTAGGCATCTTTTCTGATTAATAATGTGCTTTGTGATAGCCTAAGATACAAGGTGAAAATAAAATGAATATGTAAGATGATACACAGAGCATTGTTTTATTGATCTGTTGTTAAATCCCAAGATTGAAATGGTGCCAAGGCAGAAAATCATGTGTTGGCACAACTGTTGGCATTTCATGTTTTCTTTTTTTTCTCCAAATCTTAAGAGCCAGTCTTCTCGGCACTATATTGTACATTCCCTTACTCACCAGTACAGCTTTTCCTCTCGATTTGATTTGATTTGACTTGACTTTATTATAAGAATATTTGTCTTTGTGCCCCAGGGCGTCCACGGTTTCAAACAGAAAACAAAACAAAATATTTAACCAAACAACAAAAAAAACACTACAAACATACTGTATACTACATCAAACAATATGAATTAGTAGTTTAGTCGACACAGGTATCACTGAGGCTTACTTAGAGCTCAAACTCCTTTTTAACAATTTGACAGACTGAGGAATAAAAGAGTCCATTCAGTCTTAGATGGCAAACGTTGATATTCTTCAGATAAAACATGAGAGGGGCCTGATGTAGAATTACCAGCCAGAGACAACACTCTTTTAGTCAACACAGTTTAATAAAACTTGACGCAAGTGTTTGACCCAGCAGTCTAGCTTCAATCTGTACAAGTAACTCTGTAACTGCACAAGGCTCTGTGTTATAGATTTGGAAAATAATAACAGAATCTGTTCGAGGTAAAGCAGGCTCCATGTAGATACCGAAATATCTACGGGTGTAAACTTGTGTAACCTGTGGCGACTGAACAGTAGTGATTAAGATTTAAGTGGCTCGCTTGAGGGGTTGCTCAATTTTTTAAAAGTATGAATGTGTGATAAGCAAAATTTGCCGCTGTCAGATGAACCGTGTCCTACTGTGTTCCTTTGTGCTATGTCTGGGGGCCCAACAGAGGTAGAAGATATTCTGTGAGATATCTGAGTTCACAAGACTAAGATCTCACACTCAGAGCGAGTCGCTCCACGTCTTCCCAAGTAGCGATTCTGGATGCTGCACAGAGCTGACGAATACCGATCTCATATAGCCTCCAGGCTGAGTATTTGGGATCCATGTAAGTGCCACTATTACACAGTAGAGACTCAAGCCTATTTCTTTTTTTTTACAATAAAATATATCATGTCATTTTTGTGTCATTGTAATCACGCTGTGCTCTGCAATTCAGTTTCAGGGCTGTCTATGATGTGCACAGTCTGCTCGTTAGACACACAGAGCGGATCAACAAGCACAGAGTTCAAGGCACACCAGGGTTTATTATTAATATTATTATTTTTCATCAGTTCAGTTGGAGAAGATGCACCCAAAAATCATACAAATCATGCATGTAATACCGACTGTATCTTGTTATACTTAGACAAGACACTGCAGGCTATTCAATCTGAATATGAAATGCGCTGTCAAAGCACTGAGCAATTATGTATGCCTTATCCAGTGTGGATAACAGGTTGGTTATACAACAGCTGGCAGCAGGTGTGACCAGGACTGCAGAGAAAGAAGAGAGAGAAATGGCCAAAAACAAGATTTTTTTTTTTATGTATAAACATTTGCCAGCAAAATAACTACAGACAACAAGAGGGCCATTTGTGCAACAGGTGGACCATCCACTTTGGACCAACCACCTGCCTGACATGGTGATACATATTCATAATCACAGGGCATTTCTCTAATACAAGCACATCGACACACTAAACACTAGTAACACTAAATGATAGGCTGAAACTCTGAGATATTTAAGTTTGAGTAATATGCGAGGGCATGGTTAAATAAATGTCCTGGTTTGGTTATAAGTCAGTACAAGCATCCAGAATATATGTATGCAGCCCATTAAACTACAACTTTACCTTGGTCCCCCCACAGAGCTCAACAGGTCATGTGGATATTGACAACATTTCCAATATGAATCATAAAATGGTAAGTGGATTTTCATGATGGTTTTCACATTGCACTCACCCTCTGTTTTGTATTATTGCTGAGGGAGAAGAACTTATTGTTGCTTCCATGAATGACCAGGGGGGACATTTGGAATAGTCTTCCCTCCACATTAAGGGAAAGCCCCACATACTCTTCTTTTAAAGGACAAGTAAAACAATGGCTCAAATCACACCACAAGTGCGACCACTAACTGGACTTGAGACGCCTTGAACGTTACTGACACACCTGATTGTGTAATGTATTGTTTCCTGTCTTTTCTAGTTGTATTTTTTGTCTTTGTCTTTGTCACTGTCCCTATTCAAAATAAAGCATTATTATCATTATTATTACATGTACAGACTTTCTTGTGTGCACATTATTCATAAATAAAAGGTCTGAGATCAGTTTTTACTACTGATACTAATCCATGAATCCCAACCCCTGAAGTCAGTGAACATCTTTAATGCACAGGATGAAAATAATCCTTATCCTTATTAAGTATTGTTGTTGTTTTGCCCAAACCATGCTCCATTTGTGTGGAGCATGTGTGGGGAATAAACTCTCATACTGTCCATCATGAGGATGTAAAAGTTATCCGAGCCACAGCTGCCTCGTACGGGGAGATGGTTTTGCGTGCGGCATTCATTTTCCCTGCAAATGGAACACAGTCAGATGAGTGAAAGGGATTGCAAGGAAGGGGTGGGAAATAGGTTTAAAAAAGGGATAAGGTATGAACATCCTTGCTGCACTGTTGTTTGATAACTTCTGATACTTGGCGTTTCCTGTTCAAACTGTGAAATAACACCAGTGATGATTTTAATCAGTCCGTTGAGATTGTTCTCGCTGAGCTTTTGTAACACTCTTCTCAAACACACCTGCATGATTTGGTGGAGACCTGTCTTGCTTGCCAATGTTGTCATTTCCTTAATTCGTCTTCAGCCAGTGCTCAGCTATAGACTAATGGATCAGCATCAGATTGAGCGGTTTGCTAATGCCTTTGTGGAGCCGCAGATCAAAGAGGAGGGAGTTTGTGGAAATTGGCTCGTCTGTATTCTCCTCTAACTTGAATACTTGAGTGCTGTGGGATGACTTGGGGAATATCTAACGTCGGCGGTGCTCAGGAGAGTTGCGCGAGAGCGCCAATACTTAAGAGATTGCACACTGTTGTGAATCTGTTGTGTGTTGTGCCAGGAAAACAAACTTCTCATTGTGTTTGTGTGTTTGATTAGGTTATTTTCTTTTGTAGAAACTGGTTACCACAGCTCAGGAACACACATCCTTGTAAATCTGTCTGAACAGCTTGCCACAGATTTGATTATGAGCCAGTGCATCACCTGTCCAAAAGACGAGTCGTCTTTGAATCAATTCTCCTTCTGACAGTGTTTTAGGCATCTGGACCAACGTTCACCTTCCTGTTTTTATGATTCCTGACTTTCTGTTTTGTCTTCTTTGCTGCCTCTTTTTTTAGCATCTGGTGCATGTCACTGCAAAAATTGTTGGGAGCCGAGTCAATTCCTGGAAAAGAGACCATGTCAGCCCAAAAGCTGGCAGCAATGAGCAATGAGACAATTTCCCAGCACATAAGTTAGATAGCAAGTCCAATAAACGTGCTATTCATCAACACTCTGCTATTAAGATGACAAAAAATTACTATATATTATGTACATGGGGATACAAATGTCATCTTAATTTCAATGCCAATGTGTCGCTGCCACCTTTTATGCAAAAATAAACTGTTGATACATGTTTTGTATGAGGTTATTGATAAAACTATTGCAGCATGCGTTTTGAATATTGCTTTTAGTCGTCACAGAATTTCACGAAGGTTGGAAAAAAGGAATCAAAGAAAAAAATATGCAAATGTGAATACATAATAAATTGATGATTTATTTATACATGCATCAACATACATAAACATCCATCCGCTCTCTATATAGGTCATACATGCGTAGATGCACAAAGAGGTAAAGAATAAATCCCAGTGAAGTGAATTCCTGCTCAAAGGCCTCTGCGGTAAAATTGGGATTTTTCATTTGAAATGAATGCCCTTTCATCAGAGGGTGACGCATTTGATGCATTAAGTGTGATTGAAGGGTCAGGCATGGGCCGTTGCCTGCAGCATTGGATGCTTCTGGCTACAGCCAGCATGAGCTGGCTTTTCCTCATCAATGATTTCATAGCAGCAAGGAAACTGGGGCAGAGACAAGACTGCTTTCCATACTGGCAAGTCTCCTGCATTAGATTTGTAGGCAGCTGCTCACTGGGATAGCTCAATATGTGTCCAAGCTGGGGCACGGTGTACAGACAACTCTCCTCCACCCAGCTACAGCAGCCTGAGCATGTTTAAAAAGAAAGGATGATCAGTGCGACACGGAAATGAAACAGCTCAATAAAAAGAAAGAAGCGATCCACGGCAGAAAGGTGACGATAAAGCCGGCTTCTGATGATGAATCATGTGGTAGCAGCACCTGCTGCAGTGTGATTTGATGAATATCTGGCTGTCACTGCAGCAGCCCCACAGGAAAACATAATTACAACTCTTTAATTTCCTCCATCTTGAGCGTACCACTGTGTCCTAGAGAGGCCCAGCATCGGTCCGGATTCATCGCAGGCTTATTGCCACAGGTCATAGCTCCTGCTCATGCTGCTCTGCCCTCCCCCACCTCCCCTCCTCCCTCTCTTACCTTTCGACAAGATCAAGGGAAATGACTGATGGAATTAATTTGTCATTCTCTGGCAGATTGCATTTTTTGATTATTATAATAAAGTGATTTATGTGTGTAAAATGTCTCCCACGACAGCATGGAATGAGGAAAGGCTTCTGGGTTCATTAAACAAGATATGAAGGAAAAGACTATTTATAATATGCTGTTTACTAATATGTTCAGGTAATACTACATGTTTTACGTTACTCGAAACCTCTGAACGTTAGCTTTCAAAATTCCATTAAATATGTCATAGATTTCTCCCAAATGGCCTCTGGCGAGGCAAAACAGTTGTTTTCAAATTACCTTGACAACAAGCGACCTTGTAGCTCTTTGTGTCCATTTAACCCTCCTGATTACTACAGGAAGATAGAAGACTCTGGGAAGTTTTTCTCAGTGACGATATGAATCCTCTGGATGCTGTAAACGCCAACCATCTGTGAGTTTATGCACACTGAAGCAAATGCTAGGAATTATAAATATGCACATGCAAATACTCTACTTAAAGAGTGATTTAGATTTTAATACCTCTGCTTTAATAGTGTTCATATGTCATTGATTGAAAAGGTGCATACTTACAAGCTCTGCCAAACATATTGGTGTAATCGATGCAGCGAATCCTTGGGGTGTCAGAAACTTGTAACCAAGACTCAGACCATCTGCTTCCTCAACAGTAAATGTCAAATGAATGGATAAATATGCGAAATGGCACAGGAACACTGTTTGTCAACATGACAACACCCACACAACCAGTGCAGGAGTGATGAGCCAAAGTCTCTGTGTGAGGAGACTCACACTGAGTTGACCAGTGAGGTCGCTGCTTGTTAGTGAGCTACTTAATGGGCACCAGGGTCGAAGAAGGCACAAACAGAATTTTAACCCAAAACGTTCAATTTAGCAGCACATAATTGGTAATAACAAACCCTTTCCAATTTGAATGAAATGAAATACAGTTGGTACACATGCTATAATTCTTACTTTGAGTGTCAAAAGAGCTGCAATAATAGAATATCCCTGCAATAAATACTATCTTTGTAGAGAAGTATGTTTCCCAACCTAGGGGCTGGGCCGCCATCGAAAGAGTCATAAGATAAATCATGAGGGGTCACAAGATGGGAGAGGAAATTAGTAAAAAACTCTCTTTTTGCCTTGAACAGTTAAATCACACACATTAAACACATTAAATTGTGTGAGAAGTTTAATGGGAAATATTTCTTTGGTGAAAACAACTGAAATTAAACAAGGAGCCCACACTAGATTCTATTTTTTTTAAGGGTTTACAAGCCAAAATGTTTTGAAGCCTGTAAATACATATTTAGCAATGTATTATGTATTATATTCTTATATATTATTTTATGCAAGAACTTAATCTCAAAGGCACCTAGTTACAATGAAGCTGTAAATGGAGTAGATTGTAAAGGTGCAATATTTCGCTATGAACTGCAGAGGAGTAAAGGTAACAAAAAAACACCATTAAATGGAAACACCAGTAAAGTAAAGTACAACTATCTCAAAACTGCATCTAAGTAGAGGTGTTGATTCAAACACTTTGGTAATTTGTGAAAATGTTTCTGTCAGACCAATATCTGAGAGATTACATTCATATCGGACGATTCATAATTTACATCCAGTGTCAGCTTCCAGTGCCAATGCAGGAAGAACTGAATCATTTATGTAAGGTAGAAAGAAAACCTTAGACTTTCATGCAGGAAATCACAGACTCATTCTCACTCCCAACTCGTTCCTATTCCACATTGGGTGGACTAAGTCTGACTAACCAACTACCTAACTCCGGAGTAAACCTTCCCGCAGCATTAGTGGACAGTAGGACCATGGGACATAGTTTAAAAGTGGGAAGAGGCGTAGGACCATGACATGTGACTCGGTAGAGATGCGAGTAGTCATTCTGTAATGAGATAACATCAACCACGCTCTTTTCCTAAAGCTGGTTTTGTTCCTTAGATCTAACTTCCTGTGAAGATAAGGTTTATTTAGAAAAGGACACAATGCATATAAAGAGCGTATATTGATCCGACATGCTGAAAACTAACGCTAGACGGATTCCTAATGCGTTGATCTCCGATGCCAAGAGGCAATGACCAAGTGTCGGTATTTGACAAGTTGAAAGAGAGAATATGTTGCACAGAGCTGCATTGAATGACTGCCTTTCATTTAATGATCTTTCCCTAATCTCACCATAGTGTTTTAATTGCCTACTATCATTTCCTCACCTAAACCACACAGATACTGCAGCAGGTGAGAATGTGAAAAGCTCCATCATTGTGCGTAATTCTGTGTTGGTACAATATTGATGTCCTTATCTTATTTTTTTACTACCTTTTTGGCAGCCTGAAATACATTGGTTTCAGTGCTGTTGATGTTTTCCACTTCATCTGTCATATATCTATTTAATCTTAGTCTTATTCTGGTGACCTCAGTAGAAGAAAACATCCTACATCGTTGTTTCTTTACCTCTATCATCAATCTATCAACTTTCCACACATTAATCAATCTCTAATCTGGTTAATTATAGCATGTTTGCAGTGTAATCGCAGATAGATACATAGATCCCCTGTTAGGCCAGTGCAAATATCTGCCACTCAGTGCAAGATCAGCAGGTTAAGCCTACAACGTTGTACTCAGACTCAGTCACAAATCTGGTTCAATTTATACTGGGACTGATCACCATGGCAACATGCTGCACAAACCAAACAGTTCCAGAGGCAATGTGTTCAAAGCAGCAATAGTGGTTATTTCAGCCAGGATTAATGTAACATTGTTGGTGTCTACATAGGTTAGCCCCTCCCTCCTCCCCGCCTGTCTAGCGTGACTGACGTGTCTATATCAGACAGCGAGGGGCATGGACCTGGCAGCGCTATTTGACGAGTTGGGAGTGTGTTTTGACAGACAGGGAGGTCAGACTCGTAGCTGGATAAGAAGCCGGCAGAGTTAACAGCTTTATGGGGCTGGTCATCCAGGATCATCAATGTTCAGATAACTGAGATGAAGAAAATCCGACCGAGTTGAAGCAATGTCGTGATGGAGGCATCTGAACGTACACAGACAGAGCTGCAGTCAGTTCCCTGTGTTTATGCTCAACTCCCGATTGCTTCCTCTGAACGACACCTCACAGTTCTGTTCATCTACACTTACTGAAGGATGTCAGCTGGCCCTCATTTAAAATCATCTGGCAATTCTCCTGAAGCATGGGAGATGAGGTTGTCGGGGAATAGAGATCAGTGCCTCTGCCCGATGAAAGGAGCACTTCCTATCAAACGCTCTCGGAGATTATTGCTGATGACACATCAGCAGGGTCAATAGAGAAGAGTGTCCTCCCTGGGCCAATTGACTCACTTAATCAAGGGCTGTGTCAGAGTGTCTCACTATACGTCCCAGACTCTGATGATGCGTGGACGGTTCACCTTGGATTGTGCCTTTTGAGGGGTGAACAAGCTCCCCACATAAACCAATTGGAGCCAATTGGCGGCTATGAGCAGATTATTTCAGATGGATGTGGTGAGATAACAGTGTCATATACATTCATCTCGGTTGAATGTGTGTGACAGTCGAATTTGTGATTGTGTCGTCTGGTGAGAATAATACCAGACATATTGTACTTCTCCAAATCTAAATTCAAATTTTTTCTTCAGCATATTATAATGAATTAATGTATCATACAAAATATGGCTGGCTCAGTATTTTTTCTTTAACATAATGTATTTTCATGTCTTTCTACAGAATTTGTGAAAACATTTTAAGCAAGGTTTCTCTCTGCATAAGTGGACATGAAAATGTACCTCAAAGAGTGAAATAAATCAAACTGGGTTCAGAGATTTAATGCAGCGGAATCATTTTTTTTAAGACAGAACAGAACAGAGTGAAAGATAAACATGTGACTGGTTGCTGTATCACTATTGCTGTTTTATGTATTAAGAATTTAACACCTTCTTATGTATTCTTTTCACTTTGTATAGTCTCAATCACTGCTTCCCAGCCTCCTGCTGGGACTCACGTGATGATTGACGAGATAAGAAAAAACCTCTGAGCTGCAATCATTTTTTGTTTCTTTCTGATTTTTCTTAAGATGTTACTTTTGTCCCGTTAAATACTGGAGATTTTGCAATTTTCAGATCTCTTATGATGATGATGTTAAATCAGAAAGAGAAGGGAACATGACTCTTTGGTTGAACTTTTCACAGCTCATTTACATTTGCAACACATGACGTGAAGAAGGTGACTTCACTAGGTATCTGTTTTGTTACAACTTTTCAACATGGATGAATAGTTTTAGTATCAGATTCAGTTGAATGATTTTGACCTGCTGATGCTGCATGTGATTGACTGGCCTCTAGGCGCTGGTTCCAGATACATAAATAGATATATAAATAGTAAGCTGTGAGAGTTAGTATCTCAGGAAGCTGTTTGACAAAGAGATAATCAGAACGGTGAAAGAAGACAATGTGCTAGACGTGTCTTCCTGATAAAAGGAGAATAAATAAACCAAAAGTGTAAAAAGTAAATCAAATCTCTGTTAAAGCTGCAGATGGACAGACACAATCACACAAGCAGGAAGATGACGAGGTGTTGATCACAAGAAATTCTTGGTAAGCTAATTATTTTTGTGGCAGATATTTTCCATCACGGCCGCCTGAGGCACCACGGTGATGAAATTCACAACGATGGGAAATGCCTGGCACGGCACATGGCTTGGCTGTGCTGGTCTCCCTGCGTACTGACGCCTGCCAGGTCTCTAGACTGTAGTGATAGGACCTCTCCAATAAAAAAGCCTATCCCTCAATTACATTGGCAATAAAGCAAGGACAAGGCCAAGCGTATAAATATCCACTCCTCACACCATGAAAAGGCAGAATTACTTTAAGGAGAAATATGCCACAGAGAAACAATCTGGTGGGATGTGTACTTGGATTTGCATTAGCACTTTACTTTTTGATTGTTTAGCTTGAATGTCTCTTTTGTGAGATGAAATTTATATAAAATATGAATACAACGAAGAATAATTGAATAGGATTGGCCTGTTGGAAACGTATATTTCACCCCCACATCTTTACATATAAATATTTAAATATATTTCATAAAGCTCAGGATTATGATCTGGAGTTTCAACCATCATGTGTTTCTTTAGCCAGAACTAATGATAGCGAGACTCATCAAAGCTTCTATTCGTTAGAACTCACAAAGGTCTGCGTTGAACCTAAATCCTTCACACCGAGGTGCATTCCCAAAGCAACACAGCTACCAGAGGTGACACTGCAGTGATTAAAACGCATGGTTGCTGGAGGCAGGAGTAATTCACTAACATTGATCCTCATGCCAAAGTAAAACCACCTGGACAATGACCAGCCTTTCTGCAGTGTTCTCCTGTGGGCAACAATCTATTACCGGGGAGAGTTAGACAGTCTTGTCCCGACCTTCAGCCTGCATGATACCATCAGGAGACACGTCCTTCCCTTCACAATTAGTTTCAGCTGTGCTCTCGTTTCCATCCTCATATCAAACACCTCAAAACCTAATCATCATGATATTCTTGCATCTGCTGCTTCAGGAAACAAACCTTTGTGATTTCGTTATTTCCAAGAACAAGATTGTTTTTCCAAATGCCTCCGAGGACTCCGTCTAAATCCAATGTGTCAAAATGGCATCAAAGGAGTGTCAAAGAGTTATGTGCTGGTAAATAGTCTTTTCAACATAAATCCATAGAGTATGTCGGCAACTACACTTAATGACAAAACACATCAAATGCAACTATTGTGCATTAGCAATTTATGTTCAAAGCCAGCGTTCAATGGCACTGCAGGAAGAACTGTGACAGTTCTACATCAAAGCAAAGTGGAGCCTGAGGGTGCAGATGGATGCTTCAAGCACCTGTAGCACATGTAGTGGCAGTCAGCTATGACCGGGACAGTATCCAACGGATGACATATTACATATAATCTACATCTACCTTATGGTTAATATCCAATGCCAACATTCAATGCCAACATAGGAAATAGTGTCCACTGATGTTTCCTCTGTTTACTCACCATAACCACAATCGTTACCTAACACAAATTATACTTTGGGTGCAATGCACGGATATCAAATCAATCATCTGCGATCATGTACCTGAGACTTTTCTCCATTGTGTTGTTCCCCAATGGTACTACAGGATGTGAAGCTGTGACATCTCCTCTTTGACTCTCCTCGCATGATACCAGGAACCTGAAATCAAAGCAGCTGAATGGAATTCAACCAGCATTTATATCATCCGATTGCCTCAGTTTTTCTCATTAAATATGTCCTCACCTGCTTTAGCGAACAGGCTTGCACAGCTTGCACCATATCTGGTGGTACAGTACCTGCTTCAACTCCAACACATCTTCATTGGTCAAAATTGACGCTGACGGAAGAAGACAGTCAATGAGTATCACTCTTTATTACAGCCTATAAAAATAATCTATCTAGCAGAGAAAATCATTAAAACTTTAAAATTACTTTAGTTATATCTTAGACAATTACTCATCTGTAGTGGGAGAAATAACAAGGGTAAATCTCATCCACTCCTTGTGCTGCAACTTGGTTCTTGTGCATTGCTCAAAAAAATACTTATATACTTAAATACTTAATCGTCACAGTATAACACCAAGTAAGTACAACTTCTGTGATATCAATCTGTCCATTTAGGAGGACACAAGTGATTATGAATCTATTTCATATATCTCATATAGGAGATATATATAAGAGTGTTCTGCTTGTGTCCTTGCAGCCCAAACAGGTTCAAAGGGAGTCCAGCTCCTTCGGGAATTCACATCCATACTTGAGGTCACAAGGTTTGCTGTGTCTCCAGCACAGTCTCAAAAGCCTGGAGGAGGTACCAGGAGACCTGCTGTTACACAAGGAGAGCTGGACAGGACCGTCGAAGGGCATCAACCTAGCAGCAGGACCAGACCTGGGGTCCTCTGGCCCGAACAGTAACAATGATGGATCATTATCCACCATTGAATGGAAAATTGGCAGTTTATTTCAACAACAATGAAACATGTCATGTTAACCATGTCTTGGTCTTCAACATCAGATTGCAAAAAATAAAGAATATAGTAAGCGAGCATAGTAAGTTATACTGTATTATCTAAAGTAAACGTGCATGTGCAAATTCCATCCATCCATTGTCTACCTCTTATCCTGTATTTAGGGTCATTTGGCGAAGGCAGGGTTCACCCTGGACAGGTCGCCAGTCCATCACAGGGCTGACATGTAGAGACAGACAACCATTCACACTCACATTCACACTTACGGGGCTTTTAGAGTCATCAATTAACCTATCCCCATGAAGAACATGCAAACTCCTCACAGAAGGAACCCGAACCCGACCCGGGAATCGAACCCGGGTAGCAACAGCGCTACACCACCGTGCAGCCCCTCCGCAAGTGGGAGTCAGTGGGAATGTCACTCCTGTATGTGCATTTTATTAAGTTACTTTTATCTTTCTATAATGTACTTCATCTTTTTATTGGGTTTCTGTTGTGTTATCTATTTATTGTGTTTTATCTTGCTGTGCAGCAAGGTATATATATATAAAGTGGAATGGATTGAATGTGCGATTTTCTAAGTAACAAATAATATTTTCTGAGAAATATAGCAGTGATTTAATCAGCACCATTGTTCTTTACAGAGAAAAGTGTGCAGGAGATAAAATGAAAACACTCCATGCATAACTTATCTGATTGTTATTTAACTTATGTTTATTGACTGAACTTTGTAATTGCAGTAAGTTCTGCTAAAATGAAATAATAAGCCAGAAGACTAATCCCGTTGTTCTTGCTTTTCTAAATATTGCAAACTGCTTCGTAGTTGGAAAAAATAAAGACGGAACTGATTCTGTCACAAATGAAATATCTAAAAAATGGTGAAACATTCATCCCATCCGTGTTTTTAGAGATTTTGATTTGAAGGGCCAAACCACTGCTTTGAGTGATTTCTTTGACAAGTTTCATAACGCTGATGGAAAAGCAAACCTCTGGGTTCAGGTTTAGTCTAATCTGTCTTAAGGACATGGCAGAAAGGTTGGTTAAGACATGTGAAAGGCTTCATGGTGTTACACAACAACGGCATGAGTGAAACATCTCCAAAACCATTTCACTTACTGTCCATAATAGCAGCAACGTCACCAGAAACAATGATGGAAAGACTTGAGCAAGCAAGGAAACACATGGTCGTCTGGTGCAGCCAGAAATATTACTGTTTAATTTTCTGACTAAATAAAGCTAAAACCTTATTTTGAAAATGTTCATACATTCTTTTTTAATTGTAAATTCAAGGTAAGGTGGTTATGTAATCGCAACGCGTTCTCATCCCGATTGGTCACATACTGATCCTGGTCGGAACACCACAACAGAAGACAACTTCCTGTAATACACCAGAATTTAATTTTTACTTCAGGGGTAAAAGATCAGCAGTAAGTGCTGTGATTGCAAGTAAAAAGATATGTCTTACGTCTGGAAGAATGTGGAACATCACAAAATATGCACTGTGAAGGCTCATTTCTGTAGATTTACTGAGATACAATTCACTGACTCTGCTCATCCCTGACACATTCTGTATTCTAGTCTAGTTTCCCCACCTAGCCTCTGAAATGAGGCTAGAAAGTGTGTTGGATTTGATTTTATCCTACAGGTACTTAATACAGTTGGGTGGTGAGTATTTGGGCTTGAGATGGGGAGGACATCAGAGTGGAGATACTTAATGGGGTAGAAAGCAACCTTATCACGACTCTGAGACTTACTCGTGTTGGCAGTTGCCATTGATTTCTCCTCTAAATTATCTCCACATTTTCTCATTGGTCTGCGGTTAAATCCCTGCCGGGCTAGGCAGATGTGATTCTTTCCTCGAGCGAGGTCTGATGTTAACTTCCAGTTTTGCGGTGATTCATTTTGCACCTGCCCACGGACGAATCAGGAGACAACAACCACGCAGAAGCCCCCACCCACCCTAACCCTATCTCCATGGGAGACACCTGGACCTAGACACCTGGTCATCATGTGTCTTCTGGTGTGGTCATGTGTCATTTTGTTGTTGATTGTCATTTGGTCTCCCTTTGTAGTTGTTTTGCGACTAAAAGGCATATTGCATCACTGCTTGGACGTTTTGCATCTTTTTGTGGTCTTTTCTGGTCGTTTTGCATCTGCTTGTGGGGATTTTGTGACACTTTGCGTTCATGCGTGTTATGTGGTAATTTTGCCATATTTGATCTCTTTGCGGTCATTTTGTAGTCATTTTGAAGTCATTTTGAAGTCCAACTTTGTAGTCATTTTGAAGTCCAACTTTGTAGTCGTTTTTCTTTGTAGTCGTCTTGTGGTCGTGTGTTTCTTTGTTCATTTTGCGTCTCTTTGTGGTTGTTTCTCATCCTTTGGAAGCCATATTGTATCTCTGTGTCTGTTTTGCATCTCTTTGTAGGCGTTTGTCTGACCTGCCAACAACAATTGTAAAAACTTGGGTTCTTTCAGGGAACCATCTCATTGTTAAAAGTTGTAAATTTCCCCATCTAAGCAGGGCTTCATTTGTAGTTTTTTTCATTGTAATTCTGATGACATTTTTACATTTAGTGAATGCCAGTTAAAGTGATTTTGATTCCTCATGGCTGTGTCTTTTATATTGCTTTGCATTTCCATATTTATTCTACAGCCTTTTCGAATTCAAAATATAACAAGTAAAGACAGCATGCTCTTCCTACACATAGCATAGCAAATAAATCATAACAAGTGATGCCAAGGAGTTGGAAGTCCTTTCTCTTGGCAGAGTGTTGGCAGACTATATCTCTGCCACATGCTGGGTGTCTTTTTGAGGTCTTAATGGCCCAATTATCACAGCTCTGGAACAGATCAATGGAGACCTGCCAGCCAGTGCTCCCTTCACAATGGGGGATGGGAAGGTGTGACAAGATGCACGAAGACCCTTTGAAGAAGGTGACAGGTGCAGCCATTTGCCAGAAGTCTGTCTTTCTCCAAAAGGTATAGCTGTGACAGGAAACAGTCGGTGAAATGGCAGCGCTCCTCTTTTACTCATGAGACACAATGGCTGTACATGCAGTAAATCTCCTATGCCACTGCTACATGGCAGTATGGAACTGTATTTTTTTTTCTGTCAGCAAAGATGTCTGGAAGAGAGTTAACAATATCAAAACCTGCTGGCAAGGTGCAGATAAACATTTTATCTCTCACTATGGCAAAAAAGATAAAAAAAAACCTGTTCTGTAACAAAGGAGTTCCCCCTTTGTGTCAAAGACAGCTAACCTGTACTGCACTTGCTTGTTGCCTTGTTGTTTAAAAATCGCTTTACAATTTCACCGATAAGATACTATTTTTTAGTAAGCTACACAACAATCCTTAGGTATGTATGTTGCAGCATTCCAGTCATGCACAAGGTTTAATTTGTGGCAGGAAAAGCTTTATGTTCCCACCTTTAGTGTGCTGAACTGGATATCACGCATGGTGTTTGACTGCTGTAAGTTCAGACATAAGCACTGTTAGAACACAACCACAGAATCTGGTTGGTATAATTGAGTATATTCATGGTTCCCAGATGATGAACCCTCCTGACCTCGCTGATGCCTTGACTTTTCTTCAAGCAACATTATGAGGTGAAATTTGAAATAATCCAATATCTTGGTTTATGAACTAATACTGAACCTAATTTAAAAAATATTCAAAGCAGTGGTTGAAGTGGAAAAAAATAAGAACAATTAATCCCCTTATTCACATGTTGGCGTGTGTATCAGCTGATTTCAGGAATCGTTGGAGCCTGGAATCAACACCAGCCAGCTGCTGCTAAAGTGCTAACCAAAGAAGGGGAATAAGGTATAAACATTATTACCTGCTCAGCATCAGCATGCTAGCATTGTTTCTATGAGCATGTTAGCATGATGACGCCATGTAAAACATGAAAGCTGTGATCGGCCAGGGACTAATCTGTCGTCTGCCACGTCTCTCAGCAATCATTTTTGGCTCAATCTATCCACTCAGTCTAACGCGGTGACCAAAAGGTCCCCAAAGAGAAAAATATTGCTTAGCCCATCTTAGCGCCATGCACGTACATCATGTGTTTTTGTGTTAGCGAGTCTGCCTGTAAAATGTCTCAATGGAAGGAGCTGCACCTGACCTCATCTGTTTTTCATTTCTATTTATTTATTTATTATTACATATTTTTAACAAGGTATGAATTAGCATGACATCTCAGATAATTTGGTTAAATTCAGTAAAGCCACGATTTTCACAGTATGCTCTGCTGTTTAGGGGCTGCACAGTGGTGTAGTGGGTAACACTGTCGCCTCACAGCGTGAGGGTCCCGGGTTAAATTCCTGGGTTGGGTTCGGGTTCCTTCTGTGCAGAGTTTGCATGTTAGTTTGCATGTTCTCCCCGTGTAAGCGTGGGTTCTCTCTGGGTTCTCCGGCTTCCTCCCACAGTCCAAAGACATGCAGGATGGGGATAGGTTCATTGATGACTCTAAATTGCCCGTAGGTGTGAATGTGAGTGTGAATGGTTGTCTGTCTCTACATGTCGGCCCTGCGATAGACTGGTGACCTGTCCAGGGTAAAACCTGCTTTCGCCCAATGACAGCTGGGATCGGCTCCAGCCCCCCCGTGACCCTGAATACAGGATAAGCGGTAGACGATGGATGGATGGCTCTGCTGTTTAAAGGTCCCATATTTAGAAAAACAGGCTTTCTCTGGTCTCTACACCTACCAGCTGTGGTGCTGGGTGATCCGGGTGGTGCTCCGTTAATAAATCCCGGTGCAGGTGAAGCTGGAGACAATCCTCCCTCTGTCTCACGCGTTCTGGTGTGTCTTCACTGCTGCCTCCGGTCGGACAGAACCCGGGGGCGTGTGTCCGACAGAGCGTTGTGCATGACGGTCCAGGTCTGGTCTCTTGCGTTTCATTTTTAATGACAATGCTGGCTACGGTTGTATAGCTTGTATGTGTGTGCTAATCACTTCACATCGGACTGCTTCAGTAAGAAAGCGTTAGAGGATCTGTCCCAACCATACGGGACCCAGCAACCTTACCTGAGCCACATAGGTGAGTCATAGCGATACATCCACCGTAAACATTAGCGCATGCTGCCGCTAGCGTAAGCAGCATCGTCTCCGTCTCTCTCCGAGTAGGCGATGACAGACGGAACTCATTAGCATTTAAAGGTGCGGGCACAGAAACAGCCTTATCTCAGGAGAGCTCATTTGAGCAACTTTAGACAGCTGAAATTCAGGACCATGATGGGTTTGGGGCAATGCATATAGAATACAGTGTTGTTGGACCTCCGACAGCTGTGTGCAATTGATGAAAAACAGTATAACATGGGACCTTTAAGCCTTCTGAGCGTGTAAAGTTGTTCCCCTAAATCTAACATCAATGCACCTTTTGTCATTTTTAATAATAAATATAAAAAACAGAAGCAATACCTGTTCAACACACAAACAGCCTGATCTGTTCTCTCCTACTCCATTTTAATACGATATCTGGCTGCTTGCACGTGCAAATGACCCATGTGCATTGACTGTTGTACCTCTCTGTTAGCAGTGCAATACTATACTTCACAACCATCCAGCTAGCCCAAGGCCTTAGGTGTGCTCTACACTCCAGCACTGGGAAATCAATGTTCACTGTGAGTCTTATATTTAGTGCAGAGGACTCGGTTGGATGGTGGATTGCTGCTTTACAGGAGCCGTTATCACACAGTGGGGACCTCTACCACTGTTTTTCTCACATTTGGCTGCAGTCCATTAACAGCTGAGAGAGGTCATCTTCAAGCCCAGGACTCTTGTGGACTGCATGTGCAGGTATCACATATTTTTTTAAAAGATCCTGGGGCTGGTGCACAGGTGGCCGAGTGGTTAGAGCGCATGCCATGTACGCACGTACGCACATATGCACATACACAGCCGACCCCGGTTCGATTCCCGGCCAGAGGTCCTTTGCTGCATGTCACACCCCTCTTTCTCTCCTGTGTTTCCTATCTGTCCACTGCTAATAAAAGGCGTCTATGCCGGAAAAAATCTTCAATAAAGTCACACTGCACTCCTACAACATTGTCAGATCAAGACGGACAGATAAAAAAGGATACAAAAATATGTGCAGCAGAACCGGGGATGTCGTGCCTACATTGCCCACAATGCAACTTGACTCCTCTCAGATCAGTCAGAGAATCAGGTGTGTTATGATAGTGGCAGCAGAAGTAGCTTCAAGCTGTGATGAGAAAACCACACTGTTTATCACATACAATGCGAAATCAATGATGTAATAACAATTAGTTGGTAGTAGCAGCAACCATACAACATCACCGTCAGACCGCGCTTTCTTTTGGCACTACATTTTCTTAACCGCAGAACCCCCGTATCCCTACGCATTAGTGTAACTGGGCAACAGCTGATCTGCGAGCGGCGGAATACAGCGCAAGGCCCAGTTGCTGGACGAGAGGTTTACTTTGGGTAAAAACTAAACTTACCTCTCCGTATCCTTCCGCATTTGCGCTAAAATAATTTCACCATGCCCGATCTGACCACTTGCTACAGCAGCAATTCAGTCACATTGCATGTTTCAATTTAAACACAACACACTAACTGACTCTCATCCCCCACCCCCAACCATGCACACATAATTTATTTCCTGCTCATAAGTGTACATTGAAAACCGTCTAAAACCATCAACCAGCCTATTCAACCAGCTTCTACACCATCAACCAGCTAAGACCATCTCAAACCACCAATAGCCTGTTGAACCAGCTAAGACCATCTAATGCCATCAACCAGCTAAAACCACTAACACCAGCTTAAACCATCAACCAGCCTATTGAACCAGCTAAAACCATCCACCACCCTATTCTACCAGCTAAGACCAGCTAAAACCATCAACCAACCAGTTTTACCAGCTAAAACCATCTAAACCCACCAGCCAAGACCAGCTAAAACCAGCTAAAACCATCGACCACCCTAAGCTGGTCTAAGCTGTTTTTGTTTCTCCGGTGTGCGCACATACTTCTAGTCAACACGAGTGGAGCTGAGTGAGCAAGTAGCCACGAGTGGGCAGCGAATTTTGCAGAGAGCGGCATTTTTAATTTAAAATAACCGGTCCAGTTCCGCTCTGGTCCCGCTCACACCACGAGTCTGAAGCCCAAACCCGACCCAGAATCCTGCTGTGTCCAACACAGTCATCAACAGTATGTTCAGTCATAAAACGGCTCTATAGTCGGGGGAGATCCGAGTTGAACACTGAGCGATAATGAGAGGAACTGCCTATCGATTCAAGTCTACTTCACGCCACATTGCCTACCCGTGTATGTGCTTGTGCATCTTTATATATATATATATATATATATATATATATATTAGGGCTGTCAAAAGATTGATTTTTTTATTGCGATTAATCGCATTTTGTCCATAGTTAACTCGCGATTAATCGCAAATGAATCGCATTTTTTGGCACATTTTTTTTTCTTCTTCTAAATGTACCTTAATGTATTTTTTTCATATTCTTAATACTTTTGACAACATAAGGGCAAATATACTTGATTTATGAAAATGTTTATTTAAC
Source organism: Eutrigla gurnardus (assembly GCF_963514095.1). NCBI lineage: Eukaryota > Metazoa > Chordata > Actinopteri > Perciformes > Triglidae > Eutrigla > Eutrigla gurnardus. Next base: position 14,886,532 of record NC_139919.1, on the reverse strand, counting down.
ACTTCAAATATCCCCTTACCAAAACATGGGATCAAAACAGGGTTATAAGAATATATCACAAACAATTAAAGTGAACATGTCACAGGAGATAGTGTAACAGGAGAAAAGTACAGTTAGGATATAAGTGCATTGGCTTGCAAGTGATATCTCAGACTGGACGTGCTTCTATGGTAGCTCATTTCATACCCACAGTACGCGCAGATGACTTTGGTCTTATCGACTGAACCATCTGGCAGTCTTTTGAAGGTGAATTTGCCGTTCACAAATCGATTTTAAACGTGTGTGGACGCGCCGCTTCCCAGTATTGCACGCTTGGTGGGCTGCCACTAGAGGATGATTGACAGGCGCTCTCCTTTAAACAACAACTTTTTGCGAGCGTTCGCGAGCGTTCCCGAGGCGGCGAGTCGAGCCCGGCGCCTCTGATTAGCATAAAGTAGATTCGACTTATACTTTAGGCAAATGAGGAGCGGCCAACTCGCGGCCGTCTCTCGACATTCGCCGCAACGCCACCAGAATGCATTGCACGGCTTTTCACATAGACAATGAATGGGACGCGGGGAAACACCGCTGCCTGTGGACAGGCACCTTCCCTCTGGATCAAGACTACAGGTGCCACCGACGGCCATAAATCATACAATGCGCGTTTTTTTTTTTTTTAAATACCGAGCGTTAATCGCGCGTTAAAAAAATTAACGGCGTTAAGAGGATGTTGCGTTAACGCGTTATTAACGCGTTAACTTTGACAGCCCTAATATATATATATATATATATTAGATACAGATTTCATACAGAATGTTTTATTGCTTTCAAGTAGTAATTCCTTTGTAAGATGTTATTTAAAAAAATCCAATGTAACATGAACTTGATATTGGTATTACAAATATGTTAATACATAATTCATGTTTTGTTATGAATTAGGATGTTATGGTATTAATATGAAAGGTTAAACCATCTCATTTTACTCAATGGCCTTTGTGCCCTGTCATGTGGCCTTGGTGCCCCTAAAAAATGAAAGTGAAGGCCAAATGGCCTTGCCCCTAAAATGACGAAATTCCAACCCTGGTCAGTACTATCAGTATCAAGATATTCTTTTGCTTTGAGTTTTTCTTTTGTCCAGATACTGTGGTTTCAATGGAATATACAATATTGGTGTCCAGCCACTGTAACTGTTAGTTGGATCAGAAGAAGCCTAAGTGGGGGCAAGGGGTGTATTGGGAATGGGTCTTAGTAATGTTCCATATAACGAGTGCTTTCACAGCCGATTCATTAGCTGCATCCACTGTGTGTCTTCAGAACAACAATGAGCATGTTTAAGCCTACCATTAGTTTTAGTTTTGTCATTCCTCCAATAAGAATGATGTCACTAAGTCGAAGTATTTCCATTCTCAGCAAATACACAAGATTGCAGCTCTGTGGAGGCTCAAACACCACCATTAGAAGGCTGATTATAATGGCTCGAATTGGATTTGGAGTAAAACATCAGTCTGTTTTAGTGTTTCGTAGACCTCAATCTCCCAAATCTTTTCACATGACCCAACAGGGTTATAGCTTGGATCTGAAGAAAACCGTTTTACTGATTCTCCCTAAATGGGAGGATGTTCCAAATTAACACGTAATAAAAAACATTATTCATTATTATCTTCAGAACTTACAGCATCAACTTACACCCACAGTGACAGTTTGCAATGCCTCGTGGGCGCTAAAGGGGTCAAGAGTGAAGAAAGGAGGGCTAAAAAGGAATAAAGGCATTTATAAATGTTGCCTGTCCTCAACGCTAATTTGGCCTTTGTGGCAGAAGAAAACAATGGGGTGAAAATAATTTAACTGGCTGTCTTCAGCCAGAGGAGATGAGAAATAATGAGCAAATAGCAACAATAAAAGTGGAATAATACCAGGATTAGCAGTGGCCTCACAGGCTTCTGTCCAGCTTGGTTTATTATTTACAAGTTGTGTGCTCTGAGGCCTGCAGCTGAAGATAATAATATTGTGTTCGGCAGCAAAAGCAATAAGGGTAAGCAGAAAACTTCAGGCACACCCCACATCACTCTCCCTCTCCCTGGTGGAATATGTGCAGGAAGGAGTGGAGGATCATGGGTAGTCATTAGTGAGCTGGAGGTGATGCTTTTTATTGTTTATTGCTAATTCATCTAGTTTCTGTGCACGATGTATCCTGATGTGATCCTGGGGTGCCGGAATCTATGTGGGACATCCCTGAACAATTTGAAGGTAGAAGAACCTTGTTATTTTCTGCATAACTGACTGCAAGCTGAAGCTATATTACAGCCTGCTTTTAAGAGTACTCTAAAATGTTGAGGATTTTGGACCGATGGAAACTATTTGGAATTCTACAGAACAAAGACATTTCACAGTGCCAAAGAAAAAAAGCAAAAGAAAAAACAAACAAAAACGCTTTTGTGCTCACTTCAAAAATGCACAATAGGTCTGTGAGACTTACGTACGTTTGCTTCGTCGTCTGGTGATTTGTACTTTACTTTGGACCTATCAATCAACATCTGCTTTGTTCTCCGCAGTAATGTACTCGCACATATTCCCGAGACGGCGATCTGAAAGTTAAGCAATGTTGGGATAAGCTGTTTCAGTATTTTAGAGCACAACAATTCCTCAAAAGCGGGTCAAACACATTTCGCTGGATGAGCGTGTTGCATTGATTTCTGCTCCCACAAGATGGTTCCAACTCCACGGCGAAGTCTGGCACCTTCGGTCTGCGAAGCCCATGAGTGTGGTGATTACTCTCTCTCAGTGCACAGAGCTGCTCGTCTTCTTCTTCTTTGACTGAAACGTTGTTAAAACCCCTTTGTGTTAGATGCCGAACCTTCATGAGGAGTTCATTGGCTGGCCGGCCCTCAGGGGTCACATAGACCTCCGCCGAGGGGATTGCTGCAGGGCAGAGCGACTGGGGAGAGATCACAGACAAAGGGGGAGTTGCTGGTGGGCTCTTACAGCTCTGCAGCAAGCAAAATGATCTCCATGATGACAGACAAAATCATTAATTATTATTATTATTATTATTATTATTATTATTAGTAGTAGCCTACCCTTAATAGACAGTTAAACATATATGTGTATATATAATATATATTAGAGTAAACTACAGTCACTGATGTGATTGGTTTGTAGGAACTGTAATGAGATCTGCAAGATGTCAGGTTAATAACAATAAATATTGAGTAACCCACATTTCTAATAAATCCATTGTTCCCAAGCAGCGTCTCATTAGGAAAAAGACAGCTTGAAACGAAAACAAAACCAAACAAGAAAAATGTAGTGAAGTTATATTTTCAGGGAAATCACAACTCAATCTAAGCATGCTTTTATTTTGCAGCTCCGACTGTGTTAGTCAGGGTTAAGGAGGAGCGTGCTGAGATGTTATTTGTACACAGTCAACAAAGTCACAGGAAAGGAACTAATAGCTGCAATCTTTTAATTAGTCAGTAGTTGTATTGGAATTTTATACTATAGGCCTTAATATGTGAATGAGGCAACTAAGGATTTCTAGGTCTTCTAAAAAATTAGAAACAAATGAATAAATCACAATTTCACAAAGCTTAGTGACATATTTGAATTTCTCGTTTTTTCAGACCAACAGTCCAAAACTAATATACATTCATTTTTAGGATCATATTTTTTACTTTCATACAAACATTTTTTTTTTAGATTATCAAAGTAGTCACACGTTTGTTTTCTGTCCATTTACAAATCTATTATTTGATTAATAATTTCAGCTCTAATTTCAATTTAAGGAGGAACAAGTTGGTGGTTCAATTCTCAATGCATCCCCAGGGTCTGGAGCAAAGACACTAATGCCTTTTTTATGACATGTTGGAGATTTTACCATAATAACCCTTTTCTGAGGAGTAAATACCGTTCATGTTTCTGAAAAAGCTTTGATATGTCCAGGTTGGCACTTAATAACAAAGTAGCACTGAAGTGTTTTCAAACCAAACAAACATGGAAATTTAAGCCCTTCACTCGAGGTATTTAAACCCATTTGTTAATGGATACAGTGTAAGGCTGTCCATGCACAGTATATTTTAACCCTTACATGACCAGCTAGAATCGTTTTTTAAATTGTCGGGGGATTTGAACGCTTTTGAACCCAAGATGAGAATCGTTTCCATCTCTACCATCCTTCTCATACAACGTGCTCTAATGTTAAGTTACATGCAGTGTTTCCACAGTTACTTTGAAAAAATAATCTGATTACTGATTACTGCTATAAAAAGTAACCTAGTTACTTTACAGATTACTTATTTTAAAAGTAACTAAATTAGATTACAAGTTACTTTATTAGTTACATTCAGCAGCTGCCGACAACATAAAAATGACAACCGGTTTTGCCAACACTCACTTTATTGGAAGTGCATTTTTAACAGGTAACGCCGTTATTTTTTCAGTAACAGGGTAATCTAACTAATTACTGTTTCCGTCGTTACAACGCCGTTATCGTCACTGAACGTTAAATGCGGTGCGTTACTATGAATTTAATTTGTCGGTTGTCGGTTAAAAAATAAAAGTCAGGATCGTGTTCTGCTTGCGCGCCGCTCGTGCCTGGTCTCGGCAGCCTGTTGTCCGTGGAGAAACGTGCAAACTTGCCGCGAGCTGGAGCCGGAGTTGGGGCTGCTGCTGGTCTGAGCGGCGCGCGAGGGCCACGCGGGCCCCGGTGTCCCGCCGTTCTGGTGTTGGACGGGAATCCGGTGCAGCTGTGGAGCGCGGATGGTGAAGACGGTGGTGGTGATGATGATGATGATGAACGGCCCGGCGGCTCGAGGCACCGGGGTCTCGCCGTCATTATGTCTACTGCTGTGCGCTCTGACCCTGTTTTGTGATATATGACAGACAAAGCGAGCTCCCACTGTATAATTTCTCCTCAAGTTTTAATTATTCCCGCATGCGAGGTGCGGAGAATGCGATCTCAATTATTATACACAAGACAACATGCTACGCGACTATAGGAGTAGACTACAAGACTACAGTTTGCCATCTCATTACAAGAAAAATAAAGCAACTTTTTTTTTTACAGTAACGCAAATAGTTACTTTCCCTGGTAACTAGTTACTTTTATTATAAAGTAATTCAGTTACTAACTCAGTTATTTTTTGGAACAAGTAGTGAGTAACTATAACTAATTACTTTTTTAAAGTAACGTTCCCAACACTGTTGATTACTGATTTGGGAATAGTAATGCATTTGATTACTTGTTACTGAAAACACGTTTCTAAGTACGCGTTACCGTCATCACTGGTTCCATGGCAGCTCTTCCGTATGAATACGCGTGTAAGTAAAGCGCTGTAGATATGCACTCATTATGCACTCGTTGTTTGCTTTCTCAAGGTCAGACTCAGATTGCCGTTTTCTCCTGAGGTCGATTAACGAACGCTAATTTTTCTTTGTGACACCGGCGCTGTGACACATCAACAACTAAGACAGGGACAGGAATACGCGCATGTTACAGGGACGGCAATATTTCACATTTAGTGCACGGTGACTATGATGAAGGGTACATACATTACTCAGGTATACATTCAGCAAGGACTTACATCACCTTGGGAATTGATATAAATGTGTCTTTCAGTAACTCTTCCCCCTAACAACTGTATAGAGGAGATCATTTTTTTTAGCAGACAATTCACGATTCCCACATTTGATTCAGAGTTCCTCAAAAGAACACAGTGTTTCTTATTCCTCATCACAACCGACAGACAAAGTAAAAGTGCATCTCACTGAAGCAATCCACTCTTGACTGGCTATGGCTCCCCAGAGGGAACATTCCCCCACAACAATGAGCTACTCAGACTGCCAGAGGACGCGACGCCTGTGCAAAGAATAGAGATAAAAAGACAAGTCAGATTGGGGAGGATAGATGACAAAAGGGAGGAGGAAAGGAAGGTTATGCGTTTAGCGCAGAACAGTCGTATTGCACCCGGAATCATTCATCAACCATGGCGTCACGATGCTGATTCAAAGTGCGCACGATGGGAATTAAACCGCGATTAAAAGACAGGGTGAGTGCCATGCTACCGGTATATAATGACATTCACCTGCATCACTGCTGGTTTAAAGTACAGGCAGGTTAAACAGATGTGATGACTTTCTTTGGTGGTCAAGGAGAAGCAAAACATAAAGGGACCGTTAACCTCTGAAAATACATATTTTCCCTGTTACATGTAGTGCTATTTATCAATTTAGATTGTTTTGTCTTCTATTCTTGGAGCTGCCTGCCATAGTGATATCTGCCTCTCCAACATAATCACACTGTATGACATTCGGCTTGTGCTGCTCAAAGTGCAAAAGACTACATTTGAACTATGGTTGAAAGAAAAATAACTGCTCACAACAAGGTCCGTGGACTTTACTATGAGTAACCGGGTCACGTTTTGTGGAAAGAGACATGCCTGTTGATTTTCAAGTTACTTTTTTGGCGCTTTGAGCACTAGAGTGCCATACAGTCCCATTATCTTTACGGCCAATATCTAGTCTAGTATCCAAAACCAGGCAACTCACACCAACATAATCTAGACCAACAAATAGCACTACAGGTTTATACAGGACACTCATAATGGAGCACATTCAAATTGTTCAATGAATTAAAGAAATGTAATACTTTCAACACTGAATCACCTTTAAGGCAAATCTTTTGTGATTTCAAGCCGACCATATTGAGATCAGCCGTGTGGAAATATTTGAATGAAAAGAGAAGGATGCAAAGTAAAACCTTTTCTAGTGAGACATCAAAACCTTATCATTAAACAAAGACTCTCTCTGCTTGTCTGAGTTGAGGATCTATCGTGACCTTGCAGAGGACTATGCAAGCAGAAAAATGTAATGAATTCATACAGCTCCTTGTGTGGGAGGTTGAATCAGCATTTTGTCATATTACATTAATGTAAATGTTTAATCTCCTTTCACGCAATAGTTTATCTGCTCCTCCGTGGACAATACGTCCACACATGAACAACAAGGTGGATTATCTCCTCAGGCCGGTCTCCGTGGACGCTCCCATCTGACAGATTTCAGTGGGTCCATTAAAGAACCTCAATTACATGGTCATCTCAGTGACCTTGACACAGGGTGGTTTAATCAATAGATGCCCCTGTTTTTATTTTTTCACAATACATACACTCCTCTCCCCTGGAATAAAAGCGTCTTTAATTCTTTGTTTGGCAAATGATTACTGAGCTTTATCATCTCGCTGACAAAACACGATGCCCATAAAAGTAGAAGAATGGATTTATTTAATCTCCTCCTTGATAATTTGGTCTATACATCAACCCTTCTGGGCACAAGAGCCACACATAACAGACATAGTGACGGCTAGGAGGTCATCGTCACCTGCACATGAAGGAGTTTCATTGTTATTGCCTTGCTCAAAGGAATACACGTAGTTTGGTGTCAGGGCAATATCGCCACTGTCATTTTTGGGAGGAACCACTCATTGACCGTAAATGTGGTGGTTGGATTTTGACTGTAAAACCAGAGACACAAACACTCCATTCAAAAACATCCCTCTGTGTATTGGCAGAAGTTCCTGTGTAAATGGGTCCAGCTGAGTTTAAGTTAGACCAGCAGAACACAACGCCATGGAAACGAGCACCATACAGAGAACCCACTCATCATCACAGCAGCAACAATCCAACAGCATCTGTCTGCCAAACTAAACTGCTTTCATTAACCAAATGCAAAATACGAGAATTGGCCGCATTCAGCAGAGAAAGGTTTTCTCTGTTGACCATGCGCCAGTATTAGGAGATTGGCATTTTCAGACTCGTTATTGAAGTCATTGCAGAGGCCGAAGACAAACTAACAACACCCTGACGAAAACAACCAGCTGCCTGAATTTCTGCCCAATGTTCCTGGTGGTTTCACCTCCGAGGAATCGGGACAGTTCTGAGTATAATAAAGGAATTCTGATTCTGATATTTGTGCCCATTTGTGACCTATTTTTCCGTGCCCTTTTGTGACCTCTTGTAATTGTGCAAATAATGACCATCCACTCCAAGTAGCAAAGGCAAAAGGGTGGAAGACAAGGTTAGAGACTGTGGTTTGCCCCCATACCCTTTGTATATTTTGAAACCTTAATTAAGCAATATTTTTTTATTTTAAAACAGCCAGTGAATCATCATCCTGGTTCAGTCTGGGTTTATTTGACAGCTGTTCACAGAAAAAATATCTATAATAAACCTACTGTATGCTCCCTGCCCGGCAACAAACTACAGAAAAACATGGTTATTTAGCAGCCAGCTGCTGAAAAAGTTTAACCTAACAAGCCAATTATCTGGATATTTTCCCCAGCAGTTGGTGGAAAATGAAAAAGAACAAAAAGGAGTATGAATATTGGAGTTACATTTGACAGGTGGAGAAAAATACAACAATGCAAAAATAAAAAACAAAACACAAATCAACTCCGAATGTACAATAATGTTTCATGTACCTGCATGATGCGTAAGTAGACCACTATTCATCAGAATGTGAATAGTGCGTTTAACCTGCCTAGTGGGGACCACAAAAAAAAAAGAAAACACGCAGAAAAGTTTAATGAACTTTTGGAGAAACGCAACGATGTAATGCAACGGTGGCTAATCACATAATCTGCTGCTCAACTCAGCCACGCGGGAACCAAATATGTTAATCGTTGCAGTTACTTGGTGTTAATGGGGCATTAAGTGACACTCCAGATATTTACAATAATATGGTGGTTGCGATTGAGTTGTTTTAATGTTGTCTGCCCCATTGTGGACAAAGAGTGTTTGATACATCTCTATTAAAGTACAGAACCATGAACTGAGAGCTTATGCATGTATTCTATTGTAGTTAAATAATCACACGGTGATTTTTGTATTTTCATGTATTTTTAAAAGCTTTTTAAAAGAGTTTTGGTCATCACAAAGCAGATATTTTGTATAAAAAGCTTGTCATCAAAAAACACTTCTGGAATTTTGATGTAAGTATGAAATTAAACTAAGAAAGAAACTTGATGAATGAGCAACTAGCTGTGTTTTACATATTAAGCACCATTGAATTACGTAGCTTTTCCAAAGTCCTTTTCAACATGGCCGAATGATCTCTGCTAATTCCTACTAAACTGTCAAGAAGAAAAAAATAGGTAGACTGCATATTCATCAACATGAATTATGCACTCAGTTATTTGCAGAGTCTAGCTCTGAGGATGTCATATAACGTAATTCAAATGGTCTGTTTGACATTTTCTTTTCTTCCACCTGTGACGGGAATACTCAGCTTTCACGCTTTTGTGTACCTGCAGATTAGTATATCTGCTATACAAATTTAACTTTAACATCGGGTAAAATATTTCTGAGACATTTATATTCTCTAATATATATATATATATATATATAGAGAGAGAGAGAGAGAGAGAGAGAGAGAGAGAGACCTGGAACTGTATAAGATCAACAGGAACCTAAGGGCCTTCATCCAGAACTCGATGGAAATGTGGAAGACAACCCTAGAGGCCAATTCAAAGCCGATTGCCAAAGTCAACATCAAGTGCGGCATATACCAGGGAGATGCACTATCACCACTGCTGTTCTGCATAGGCCTGAACCCCCTCAGTCAGATCATCACGAAGAGTGGCTACGGGTACCGATTCAGTAGTGGGGCAACAATCAGCCACCTGCTCTACATGGATGACATCAAGCTGTACGCCAGGAGCGAGCGAGAAATAGACTCACTGATCCACACCACCAGGATCTAGAGCGATGAAATAGGGATGTCATTCTGATTGGACAAGTGTGGCCGGATGGTCTCAAAGAGAGGCAAGATGATCAGGACTGAGGGGATCGACCTACCAGAGGGCAAAATAGGTGATATCCAAGACAGCTACAAGTACCTTGGCACCCCACAGGCTAATGGAAACCATGAAGAGGCCACAAGGAAATCAACCACAGCCAAATACCTCCAGAAAGTAAGGCAGGTCCTGAAAGGTCAGCTGAATGGTAAGAACAAGGTCCGAGCCATCAACATGTACGCACTACCAGTCATCAGATACCCCGCTGGTATCATAAGCTGGCCAAAGGAGGAGATAGAAGCCACAGATATCAGGACTAGAAAGCTCCTCACCATGCACAGAGGGTTCCACCCCAAGTCCAGCACCCTGAGGCTATAAACTAAGCGGATAGAGGGAGGCCGAGGGCTAGTGAGCGTCAAGGCCACGGTCCAGGATGAAACATCGAAAATTCGAGATTACATCGAAAAAATGGCCCCGAAGGATGAACTGCTAAGTGAATGTCTCAGGCAGCAGAACCCTGATGAGAGTGCGGAGGAGGAGGAGCAGACAACCTGGAGGGACAAGCCCCTACATGGCATGTACCACCATCAGATAGAGGAAGTGGCTGATATCAAGAAATCCTACCAGTGGCTGGAAAATGCAGGACTGACAGACAGCACAGAGGCACTAATCATGGCAGCACAAGAACAGGCCATAAGCACGAGAGCCATAGAGGCCAGGATCTACCAGAGCAGATCAGACCCAAGGTGCAGACTGTGCAAAGAAGCCCCTGAGACAGTCCAGCACATAGTAGCAGGGTGTAAGTTGCTAGCTGGATCATGCAAAATAATAACAAAATAATATATTTTATCATGCAAAATAATAACATTGACCACCATTGCTATGCCGATGACACCCAAATCTATGTAGCACTATCACCAAACGACTATCGCCCCATAGATCTTCTGTGCCAGTGCATTGAGCAAGTCAAAGACTGGATGTGCCAAAACTTCCTACAACTAAATGAGGACAAAACTGAGATAATTGTTTTTGGTGCTAAAAAAGAAAGGTTTAAAGTAATTCAACACCTTCACTCTCTGTCCCTGAAAACCTCAAACAAAGCCAGAAATCTTGGGGTTATTATGGATTCTGATTTACATTTCGACAGTGACATTAAATCAGTAACACAATCAGCCTACTATCACCTAAAAAATGTAGCAAGACTTAGAGGGCTCATGTCAGCTCAAGACTTAGAAAAACTTGTACATGCCTTTATTACTAGTAGGCTAGACTACTGTAATGGTCTCCTTGCAGGTCTTCCGAAAAAAAACTGTCAGGCAGCTACAGCTTGTTCAGAACGCTGCTGCTAGAGTTCTTACAAAGACCAAAAAATGTGAGCACATTACACCAATTCTTAAATCCTTACATTGGCTCCCTGTATGTCAGAGGATTGATTTCAAAATCCTCCTGCTCACATATAAATCACTACATGGTCTAGGACCGAAGTATATCACTGATATGCTCCCACTACATAAGCCTTCTAGACCACTAAGATCTTCTGAGACCAATCTGTTAGTGATTCCCAGAGTAAACAACAATCACGGGAGAGCATCATTTAGTCACTATGCAACAAATGGCTGGAATAGACTTCCTGAAGATGTAAGACTTGCCCCAACTCTGACCACTTTTAAAACTAGACTGAAAACTTTTATGTTCACCATAGCTTTCTGCTAAATCGTTTAATGTCTGCACTGTTTTTAATTATTGCAAATATGTTTTTATTCTCCTTTCTTTTTGTTATGCATTTTTAAATTTGCCTTTATTTTCTTTTAATTCTTCAATTTTTTTTTCACTTTGTTGTATGATGTGAAGCACTTTGAGTCTGCCTTGTGTATGAAATGTGCTATACAAATGTTGCCTTGCCTTGCCTTGCCTTGGATCAGCGTACATGGAGAGGCACAACCAAGTGGCTGGGATAGTAGGCTACACAGGAACATCTGCAACCAGTATGGAATAGAAGTACCCAAATCCCAATGGGCCATACCACAGAAGGTGACTGAGAACAACAGGGCCAAGTTTCTGTGGGACTTCAGCTTCCAGACTGACAAACAGCTCCTGGCTAACAAACCGGACATAGTGGTGGTGGACAAAGAGCAGAAGACAGTGGTGGTGATAGATGTGTCGATCCCAGCTGACGCCAACATCAGGAAGAAGTAACACGAGAAAATTGAGAAGTACCAAGGGTTGAAAGAGCAGCTGGAACAGATGTGGAAGGTCAAGGCTAGCGTGGTCCCCGTGGTAGTGGGGGCACTCGGGGCAGTAACCCCCAAACTGGGAGAGTGGCTCCAACAGATCCCAGGAACAACATCTGAAGCCTCAGTCCAGAAGAGTGCAGTCCTAGGAACAGCCAAGATACTGCGCAGAACCCTCAAACTCCCAGGCCTCTGGTAGAGGACCCGAGCTTGAGGATGACACAGATACCTCCCCACCAGGGGTGAGAAGGAGATTTTTATATATATATATATATATATATATATATATATATATATCGCAAACCATTACATATGAAAGCTTCTGCTCTGGCTCCGAGTCTAAATATTGGATGCCGCTGTTGAATTCCCCATTTAGTATTCATTTATCTGACGCTCCTTCCTTTCATTTGAATACTAGGTGCCAAGCACAGTTCCTCCGTTTATGAATAACTTGTGCTTTACCCAGGGGTTTTTGTCTAATCTCAGACATTTAAGAGGAACACAGAGCTACAAATGGAATATGTGGATTCGGTCTAATTTAAATGAGCAACCTCCTTTCTTCTTCATCTCAACAGTTTCAATGCTAAATTAAATGTACAGCTTTTAACCAAAACTAGCTTTCCTCAACACAAAAGTGCAATAAAAACCAACCAGTTTATTATTTGTACTTAAATTACTCATCGTTAAAATTGGACTTGGAGCATAAAACTTTGGTCTCATCTGTATACATTTGGCATTTATACACTTTTAATCATTTATTTCACTTTTCATTGATGATGAACGTCTCAGATCATTTTGAAGATCTCATTAAAAAATATAATTTACCCCAGACCTTCTTTTTTCTTTACTTACAGCTGAGGTCAGATATTTAGGCTCATGAAGTTCCATAGAAAATGCTCTTCCCAAACATCCACTTATTATTATTATTATTATTATTATTATTATTATTATTATTATTATTATTATTATATACAACCCAAATGTGGCTGGAGGGCTTTGCATTAAGTTACATATCTATGAATGGGTCAAGGTCAAGGTCTGGCAGGTTGATTTATCAGCTGATTAAATGGAAAAGAGTTTGGGAAAATGTAAATTTTTTTCAATTCTGTCCCACACCTCTTTGCACCTTGATAATATTGAAGTGGGAACCTATTTACATTTGATGAGCGACTGCCAGGATGTGAAATAGTTTTGGTCTCTAGTTGCACATCTAGTTGCAAGAGGAGTCGTCGCCCTTTGGCATCGGAAACTAACTCCAATGTAAACCCTCCAGCTGCAATAGTGGACAGTAAGAGCATGTGACATGGTATAAAGTCCTCAAGAGTCTGCTTTTGTCCAGGAGAACGGAGTTGTTAGTCAACCGATTTGGTGTCAACCATTCTCTATTCTTTTATCGAACTAATGATTTTGTTGCCTTTTAAACCTTCCTGTGAAGATGGAAGTTTATTGGGACGTCGTCCCGACACGTTGGAAACTAACCGTGCAACGTGATGACGTAATGCCGTACATCTAATTGATGATTCAGTTACCAATGCTATGAAATCTCAGAAAATAGTTCTAGTTTTCGGTGTGACAATCACCAATAACTTAATTAAGGTGGTATTAAGGTGGAAGCATCCTCGTAAACTTCCTATTTCCCAATGGGTTCTCTTTTTATTAGACATCATCGCTTTGGAGCGCTCTATAGCTCAAACCAACGGTGTGAAGGGAATTACAATTAACAACATGTCCAAGTTAAATTAAGTTATACCCAGACTGAAATAGCATCTGTGACTGTATACAAATGTTTAAACCATTACCACGATATCTACGTTGTCTACGTTGTTTCCTGACCTCCAGTATTGAAAAATAAAATGTTGATCACAAACGTTTGCGAGTTCATTTAATTAAATGCTGTTCATGAATTGAAACGAATGGCTGCCCAGAGGCTATGAAGAACCAACTTAAACTTGCAGTCAGCTTCCTACATGCTTTGGACAGTGGCCAGCAATAATGTTGATTCTTTTTTTTATTTATAGTTAAGAGCTACAGTTACAGCTTCATCGTTATGATTGCTCCATTATAAGATTTACAAGCGCCTGTACCTGAAAGAGAACCTCATTTGTTTTCCGCCCTTGTTGACCGAAAGGTGTCATCACCATCTCTTCTATACATTCAGCGGCCTCCTCTCTCTGCACCCATCTGCACCTCTTCCTGCTGCATCTCTCAGGTTAAGCAGCGATATCCATGAATCAGACGCTCCTCTGAGGCGCCTCGTGGCTTTTGGCTGCGAGTCTTCCAAACGGGTGCAGCTGTCCTGGCAGGATGCCTGAAAGTTAAGCTCTGATCTGACTACACAAGAGGCCTTTTCTCTGTCTGCCGCTGGTTCCTTCGGCTTCTGCTCACACGACATGACACAGTGCTTCGTATTGTCTGTGGGGAAATTTAGTCTGAAAAGGTTGAGAAGTTGTTTGGTGCAGAAACAGTGTAGCCCATGTCATGCATAATAGTCCTGCAACAGATAAAGGGACACAGACAAGTTAGTGTTGGTGCACTTGTTGTATCAACATCTCTTCATAGAATAAAACAGCAATTTCACAAAACACACATGAAAATACAACTTCCATGTGCACAATTGGGGGTTAGATGTGATAAGAGCTGTATACTCTGGTAGAGTATTAAACTGACAATTCATGCAAAAATCTTACAACATATACCACTTTATCAGGTACATCTTGGTAATAAAGTGTTGGACTTTAAACTTCACAGTTGCCTTAATTTTTGTACTGGAATCTTTCCTCAGAGATTTAGTTCCAAATTGACATGATAGCATCACCCAGTTGCTGCAGATTTGTCTCCCGTTCCGCCAGATCCCAAAGGTGATCCATTGGATTGAGATCTGGTGACTGTGGAGCTTTGTGACATGATGCGTTATGCTGCTGGAAGCAGCTGTGGTCATAAAGGGATGGACGTGGTCAGCAACAATTTCCAGGTAGGCTGTGGTGTTTATAAAAAGCTACTATGGGACCCAAAGCGTGCCAAGACAATATCCCCACACCATTACACCACCACCACCACATGATCAGATCATCATCCATATCACTGCAAGTCATTTATGTACAGCGGTTTGAAGTGTCTGGTCATCAACACATTCTAGTCAGGATTGAACCAGAGTTCTATGAGCGAAGGTGTTAGGAATGTTGCACAGTTTAGGAGTAGATAGAAAGAGGTGCAATTGTAAATTAAACTCAGCTCTCTGATTAGGTCCAGAGACATAAATTAATGTTCTCTCTTTCTGTGCGCGTTAAACAATAGCTATAGGAAGTAAAGCCCATATAAGGGACAACTAACTTTAAATAAAGATCACTCTCATTCCACCTGCCTGACTCCAAAGATTCATTTATCAATCAATTGACATTGTCATCTTTGAGAAAGCTGCCTGAGAAACCACAGTTTCCAGGAAAAAGGAAACAACTGTGTCATATTTAAAGTATAAAGTTGAGGATGACGTGGAGAAGATGCCTCTGCACACAGACGCTGATAACAATTCTGCTTCAGAAAGTGCTTGAAACAGCAGTAAAACGAGCTGTGAAGCGACAGCTGTCAGATGCTTTTTTAGTACACAGATGGTTCACTGTGTCTTAAATAGTACTCCAGGTGTCATCAAACATCCATGACGTGTCACTCCAAACGTTGTTCTTTTCTTCTCTTTTCCATCTGGGAGGAAAAAAGGGGAATATCGCAGTTACGTCAAATGCTATTGTTGAAATAGGTACATGTGACACATTAAAATTAGCTGTCATACACAAGACTGTTTTTTGCAGAGTACAAATTGGTGGTGCTGCTTCCAGTATCCCTCTAATACATCTACATGTGGTGCAGTCTTCCATCATTATGCAAAGGCACCTGCACTTGACCTTACAGCGCAGAGAGCACATGACACAGCCAAAGGATTTATATCAGCTACTGAGAAATAGATTAGGTGCAAGAGGATGTAAGAAACCCTGTAGATTATAGTCACTTCATTTCATCTTGAGAACTCACAC
This sequence comes from Eutrigla gurnardus, assembly GCF_963514095.1. Classification (NCBI taxonomy): domain Eukaryota; kingdom Metazoa; phylum Chordata; class Actinopteri; order Perciformes; family Triglidae; genus Eutrigla; species Eutrigla gurnardus. The sequence goes on along the minus strand of NC_139919.1, from coordinate 14,870,513 downwards.
CACTCCCTCATCTGAGTGCTCTTCCTGCCTCCACGAGCACATATTTGGGATATGTGCATAATCTTGGACACATTGGGAGATTAAGATGAAAGCTACCCAGAAATACCTTGCTCAACTACATAACCTATTCAAGTAAGGATGTGGTTTTAAGGTCAAAACAACAGATACATACATACATACATACATACATGTACACACACACACAACATATTAAAAGTCAGTTGAATATATTAATATATATATACAAATAATGAATATTTGGCCAATGGTGAATTAATAAAAAAAACAATAAAAAAACAAAACAATAAAAACAGCTTGTCCTGGCAAGATGGACAGATTATACATACTGAGAGGGATAGGGGATACACATCTGAATCACGTATGTGCAGTGGCAATTACACAGTAGTGTTTGATTCAAACCAAGAACAGACATTTAAAATGTATTTAAAAGTGCATAAGTTACAGTCAACTCAACTCACCGTCAGCCACACCGAGCTCCAGAAACTAGATAAATAAAATAAAAGGTTAAAAAGAGGTTAGTCCGGAAATGACCAATAAAAGCATACTTGCACAGCACAAACTGCATAAAAGAAATTTTAAAAAGTGGGATAAAATAGCGAGCATCCTACAATAACGAGTCTTATTGCACGCAGTAAGGCTTCAATAAGACTGCTAATTAACATACACAATCATTGAAATTGATTACGGACTATCCCAAGTAAATGAAACCATTGCATCAACACGACTTCAGTAGTTCTGTGCTCCTTATGTTCACACAGACACCAGTACAGGCCACTTTAAAACTAACACATTTTCACGTGTACATATAGCTGATATAAACATGTTGTTTGGATCCGCTAACACCAGATGTTTGCCGTTGCGTAGGATGATAAGGGTTAATGCCTAGTGTACCTACGTAAACTGTGTATGTAAGGAACTTACGATATTAAAATATGTATATCAATGTATATTAATCTACAATTTTAATACCTGCACTCGTAAAAGGGGCACCATCTGTTGGTCAGACAGAACTTTATAGAATTCACGTTAATGACTCTAATGACCACTTATTCCTTAATTCACAATTAATCAACGTCTTTTAATAAATCAGTCTCATTCCTTAGATCGTAAGTTCTTGAAATAGGGATCTTTGTATTCTGCACAGAAGAGATATCCATGGACAACGACTTTATGCTTTAGGTGAATTTATTGATTAACTAGGGATTAAACAGAAGTGAATAAAACAATAACAGATGTAATAAACAAAACACCAATACAACACCAGAAATATAACTGGAAATGTGATTAACAGCTTATCTAGCACGTTTGGCGATAAAGGCGAGTGTGTTCTTCCTAAGAATTTGGACTCCTTAGTAAGAGGAAAAGTGAATAATGGGATAAATGACCTCACAGATATTAGATATTAACAGACGCTATACTTAGTTTCACCCTGCAACTCGGTCATTACTGTTGAATGCGGATTCGGTCTTACTTTGGGTCGCTTCTTCTCGGCTTACGGAAACTCCAAGCGGTCGCTATTCAGTCTGTGACGTAGACCCGGAGGGATCTTCCTTGTCGTGGACCGAGGTAACCGTTAGCGCCGATCTGCGGTAGTTTCGTGGCGGGCGTCCGTCTTTGCCGTAGTCCGTCTTAGTTCAACAGCTGTCTTCTCCTTGAGTTCGGCCGGGTGGCTTAGGTATAAACGTTAGTTAATATGCCAAATCTTGTGGCCGCCGGTTGAGTTAGCATTGATCAAAAGACTTGCGTAAAA